>NC_041391.1:177234996-177269451 GCF_002162155.2 Triticum dicoccoides
TCCTCTGAGGAGCTATCTGTAACCAGTAAGAAATCTGCATCGATAGGTAGCACTAATTACTCAGAAGACCTTATTTTCACTCCAGATTTTCCCATGACCGACTCAAATGGCTGATTCACAAGAAGATTAGATGAATGTATAAACATTGTTGACAAATGGAATACATTATGAAAAAAATATGGCACAATAGAATTCACATATACGATGACTGGCTAAACAGGATGGCATTGCATGATTTACGTATATGATGCCTGGCTAAAGAAGATGGCATTGCATAATTCCCATATACTCCCTCCGTTCCTAAATATTTGTCTTTTTAGAGATTTCTAATGGTCTACCACATACGGATGTATATAGACATATTTTAGAGTGCAGATTCACTCATTTTGCTTCGTATGTAGTCACTTGTTGAAATCTCTAAAAAGATAAATATTTAGGAAGGGTGGGAGTATGATATAGAAACCTAACAGGCGACATTCACACAAAGCAAATCTAAACTAAGCTGATGACATATAAGATGTATAATTTAAGCAATGTGAGGCGCCATATGCATGATATGACCAATATCAGGATGCGAGGTTAGAGCGAACACCTTAAGGGGTAAATAGGAGTGGTCGACTCCCTCTGAATCCCCCTCTAAACAGTTATCTTCCTCTGGAATACAATCTAGAATGGCGCGAGGGGGGCCCACTTTTCCCACCATGGAGCGGCGTCTGCATGACATTATATTCCGATGCAACGGTCTTCTCTTTTTCCCTACATGTCCAGTAGGATTGTGTATATTAACTGACATGCATAATAAAAAACATAGGTAGATTATGTAAGGCCTAAGGGATGCATGCAGAAATCAAGACTGATGGTAGCAAACAAGTGGATAGATCCAAAACTAATGATAGTAGGTAGATTATAGCTACAGTTTAAAAAGATAAACGATGGATCATCTACTGTTTGTTGCCCACCCAACATGAACCACATAGAAGACCCTAGATGAACCAGATAGTAGACAGATACTATTCGTTTCTGCCTCAATATGTGCCCCACGGGAATTTTAAAACTCAAGTTTAAACATTAGTTTGGACCTAACTCAGAGTCTAAGAGGTGAACATGACAATAAAGTAGCAGGTAATAATAACCGATGTATAACATAAGCAGACATGAAAGAGTGCGACCTCTCTTCCAGAACTATGTAGTCCTCAGGTTCATCTGCTCAGTCGATGATGGTAATGCAGTTGGCGTGGCTACCGGCAACGGGGAAGATGATCTGAGGTGGTGAAAGAAAGTCTGCAGGGGGAATCTCTACTGCAGTGAACGCTTCCGTCGTTGGTGCACCTCAGGTGGGGTAGATGACGGCATGGCAGGAGCAGGACATAACACACAGAGTTTTCTTTGACACCTATATGAAAAATGAAGTAAATATGTAAGGGCTCCTTAGAATTGGAGGATTATATAAACGTAGGGATAGGAAAAACACAGGAATAGGATAGGAATGCACGTGTAAAATAGAGCATTTGCAAACATATGATTTCTGTCAACCTGGGTGTTTGGTTCACATGAATTGGAAGAACATAGGAATAGCGAAACATGGTCAAATTAAATCAAACCACATGAAAATGAAAAAAAATAAGAATCTTATTATGCCAGTAATGCAATTAGTCATGTTCTCCATGCATATTAATTTGAAAAGGACGTCCAAGTGGATATTAAAATTCCTATGTATTTTCTTTGAAAGAGACACCAAAGGGAAAAAAATCCTCCAGTTTTGCTTTGCTCCATTCCTTCTAACCAAATGCACGAATAGTAGTACCATAGTAAAGTTTCCAATTCCTATGTTTTCCTTCACTTTTTCTTTGAACCAGTGGCGATTCTAGTAGGCATTCTTCAATAGGCTGAAGCCTGACCTCGAAATATTTTGTGAGCTTACATTTGGTCCACATTAGTATCATATAATGGCTATCTTGCTAAACCAATTAAAATTGTGGTTCAAAAGAGCATTTAGTTTTCTCCCTGTTAACTTTGTGACCATGATTCGTTTATTTCTAGATTTGCAACTGCTTTGAACCAAAGTATCCCTGAGGGATCGACATGAATGCAGAGTAACAAAGTGATGCGACCACTGTACAACCTCTTTAGCATAGCCTTGTCGACCTCAGCATCATTGGGTTGGACGTGGAGGATGGTGTTGCTGGTGTGACTGTCGGAGGCGCGGAAGAAGATCTGAGGCCTCTGGATACGACGCCGAGGGTACTACTCCGCTGTGAAGGATGTTTCCATGTTCCATCGTTAAAGCAGCTCCGGTGAGGTGTACGACGGCGAGGCTGAAGCAAGAAAAGATATACAATGTTAATCTGAAGTGGGACTCTAATATGATCAGCAATAGATGATCTAAAATACATCAATAAAAAGTGCTAGATGTTAAAATGCATCAGCCGCGCCACGGCCGCTCCGACAGATGCTATAAATACTTTTCACTCTGAACTTAACTGAAGAAACTAAACTTTAGAGTTGAAACTGAATTTTACTGTCGAAACTAATTGAACTAGTAGCAGAGCATTGCAATAGATGTTTAGGGCACTCGAGCACTAGTAGAAGAGAAGCAGTCCTCTAAATTGGTAGCCGCTCAAGCAGGGAAAACAATAGTAGAGAGCAACTCGTGCAGCAGCACCACGAGCGAGTGCTAAAGAAGCAACTCCTGTAGCTGTCGGAGGTCGTGTAACTGCAGCAGCAGTAGCGTGATCGAGAGCAAGAGAAGAGTAACAGCATGAACGAGAGCAAGAGTGGAGCAGCAACGCGACTGACAGCAATAGCAGGGCTGAAAGGATCGAGAAGAGGTGTCTAGAGGGGGGTGAATACACTCTAAGTAAGAAAATTTGCAGTTTTTAATCTCTTTAAGTTTAAGTGGAGTTTTTGGCACAAGTTTTAACATTCACAATACATATCAAGCAAGCATGCAAAGAGTATATGAGCAGCGGAAAGTAAAGCATGCAACTTGCGAGAAAGTAAAGGGATGGGATTGGAGTGTGCAAACATAATTGGAGACACGGATGTTTTTGTCGTGGTTCCGATAGGTGGTGCTATCGTACATCCACATTGATGGAGACTTCAACCCACGAAGGGTAACGGCTGCGTGAGTCCATGGAGGGCTCTACCCACAAAGGGTCCACGAAGAAGCAACCTTGTCTATCCCACCATGGTCGTCGCCCATGAAGGACTTTCCTCACTAGGGTAGATCTTCATGAAGTAGGCGATCTCCTTGCCCTTACAAACTCCTTGGTTCAACTCCACAATCTTATCGGAGGCTCCCAAGTGACATCTAGCCAATCTAGGAGACACCACTCTCCAAGAAGTAACAAATGGTGTGTTGATGATGAACTCCTTGCTCTTGTGCTTCAAATGATAGTCTCCCCAGCACTCAACTCTCTCTCTCAGGATTTGGATTTGGTGGAAAGAAGATTTGAGTGGAAAGCAACTTGGGGAAGGCTAGAGATCAAGATTTATGTGGTAGGAATGGTATATCTTGATCTCAACACAAGTGTAGGTGGTTCTCTCTCATAAAATGTATGTTGGAAGTGTAGGCATGTTCTGATGGCTCTCTCCACGAATGAAGAGTGGGTGGAGGGGTATATATATCCTCCACACAAAATCTAACCGTTACACAACTTACCAAACACGGTGGGACCGAATCGTGAAACTCGGTTAGACCGATTTAGTTCATAATGTGACCGTTAGGTACTTCAGTGGGACCGACATGTCAACTCAGAGGGACCGATATGGTTAGGGTTAGGGAATAACGTGATCTCGGTGAGACCGATTACACAAACTCGGTGGGACCGATTTTGGTAATAAGCTAACCAGAGAGTTAGTCAGGCAAACTCGATGGGACCGATTCGCTCATCTCGGTTGTACCGAACGTTACGAAAGGGAAACAGAGAGTTTTCATTGCAATCTCGATAGGACTGATTGCATATTTCGGTGGGACCGAAATTATTGCAATGGGTAATAGAGAGTTTGCAATCCCGTCTCAGTGAGAACGAGATCCCTATCGGTGAGACCAAAAATACTAGGGTTTGTGGCAGTGGCTATGCCAAGTGAACTCGGTGGCGCCAGATAGAAAGTTTCGGTAGGGTCGAGTTAGACTTTTGGTTTAGGACATATGTGGATGTGAGAAAGTAGTTTAGGGTTTTGGAGCGTATCAGTAAGCATTTCAAGCAAGAAACTCATTAAGCAACACCTCATCCCCTCTTGATAGTATTGGCTTTTCATATGGACTCAATGTGATCTTGGATCACTAAAATGGAAAATGTAGAGTCCTGTGCTTTGAGCTTGAGCCAATCCTTTGTCCTTAGCATCTTGAAGGGGTTCCACATCATCTAGTCCATGCCACTCCATTGTTGAACTTATCTGAAACATACTAGGTAAAAGTATTAGTCCAACAAGAGATATGTTGACACTAATTACCAAAATCACCCAGAGAGCACTTGTGCTTTCAATCTCCCCCTTTTTGGTAATTTATGACAACATAAATCAAAGCTTTAGATAAAGATATAGAGAATAACAAGTAAAGCTTTGAAAAGACATGTAACATGCATAGGCTCCCCCTACATGTATGCAATCATGTAAATATGGAATATAGGAGCATGTGAATGCATAAACATCATAGGGTAGGTGTCGTGGAATTGTCACGTCAGATATCCTCGTGAAAGGACTTAGTTGTGGACCCATCGCAACTAGGAAGCTTGAAGGGGTTAATCAGGACAAAAGACACGAGAGGCTTTATACTAGTTCGGCCCCTTACGGTGAAGGTAAGGCCTACGTCTAGTTGGGTTGGTATTGATGTTTCGATGACCAGGGAGCGAGATACGCTATGCCTGGCTCTCGATGAGTTGTTTCTTTCCTTAAGCCGCCAGCGGGTCGTCCCCTTATATACACAGGTGGACGCCTTGCGGCTTACAGAGTCCCGGCCGGCTTATAAACAATGTCCGGCTCGGTGACTAGTTAAGTCTACCTTATGATACAAGTAATATTATTACAGCGGTTTACTACAACGGGCCTTAAGTCGCCTATGGGCCTTAAGCTTTCTATGAACTGCCATCTTCATGCCTTGGTCTTGGGCTTCTCTCTAGTAAATCCTCTTTGCATAACCCGGCCCCTCCTGGGCGGCTTACACAAATAGTTATATCCCCAACATTAGGCCCCAGATTGATTTGAACCTATTCACGTCAATCTTAAAATACCTTATGAACTGTCCTGCAGTCTTTTGTCTTGCGCGAAGAATTTTAACCCGCCGTGACATCATCATCTGGATCCAGGTTAAATCATCGTGACGTCATCTTCAATAAAACTTAATTTTTATTCCGTCATATCCTCAACAGATCTTTGTCTGTACTGACCATCCCGAGAATCGAGGCGCCAGAGCTGCTGGATAATAAATGTTATCTCCTCGTTTTTCGTGCCCTCTCGATCAGTCTTCTCTTATAAATAGGGCGACCTAGGTCTTTCCCTCAGTCGTCTTCTTCCTCTTGCCTCTTCCCGAGCTCTGCCGCCGCCACCGTCGAACCCCTCATCTTCACCGACTCAGGCCGCTGCATCAACCTGACTCTGACCAGAGATCGACGGCGCTTCTCCGCAGCTCGTCCGCATCCGTGAGTTCCTCTCATTCCCCTTCTCAGATCTGCAATAGGACTTTGTCGAGTTCGTCGGTGTTCATCACTGCCTGATGCAAACCCTCGCTAGTTCTTACCTTCAATGCCCTGCTTAGATCGTGAAAACTACGTAGAATTGCTGCGGTACTTGTTTGTGTTGACCTTGCATAGAAATAGATCTCATTTCCCTTGTTTGGAAACCCTCTTCGAGTGTACGAACTTCTCTGCCCTATTTTTAGGTCTAGAAAAATTTCTTTTCAGAGCAACATTCTGATCTAGAGTAATAGCTGTTATATGTGAAAACTTGTTTTTATCACCCGGAAACCTCTTCTGGTAAATGCCCTGGAACAGAACTGTCGAGGTGTCCAGCTTAAATAAATGATCCGAATAATTTCTGAACTGCTGTTCATACTTGTAGCGGCTTAAATATTGTTTGCACAGTCATCCTTATATCATTAGGCCCCTCATTAAGCCGCCACTTTGAATAACTAGGATCTTTCTCCCGGGTTAAAATTCAACCGGATCTTCTTATTTTATCATAGGCCAACTGTTGTCATGGCTCCTAAGGCAGCCAAGGCCCCTGTAACCTGCAATTGGGTCCCATCCACAATTACCAAGAGTAAACTGGCTGAGTTCGTGAAATCTAGCCACCTGCCAAAAAAGGAGGTCATGTCTTATCGTGTCCCCGACCCATCTGAAGAAAAGCCTCATCCTAAAGACGGGGACGTGATAGTTTTTACGGATCACATGAGCCGGGGATTTCCCCTCCCGGATCAAAATTCTTCAGGGAAGTTTTGAATTTCTTTGACCTTAGACCTCAAGACATCAGACCCAATTCCGTGTCAAATATCTGCAATTCCAAGTCTTCTGCAAAGTGTACCTGGGAGAGGAGCCAAGTCTGCTATTGTTCAGGGAACTTTTCTATATGAACCGGAAAAATGAACGTGCCAACGGGCCGAGTCTTGAGCTTGGCGGCATCTCAATCCAGCGATGGAGAGATTGCCTTTTTCCTTATGCTGAGCTGCCGAGTCACCCAAAATCTTGGAACCAAACGTGGTTCTACTATCAGGACACTTCTCCGGCTGATGAGAAGCCTCTGCCCGGCTTTCGCGCCCTGCGCCTTGAATCCAACCATCCGTTACCAGATAAGATGACAGTCGTTGAACGTCTGCCTCTCAACCCAACCATCAAGAAGATTAAAGCTCTCTTGGGAAATGGCTTAAACGGCATTGATCTGGTTCGAGTCTGGGTCACCTGGCGAGTGCTTCCATTAAGCCGTCGTTCCAGCTTAATGTGTACTTGTATAGGCGAAAAGGATGACCCATTACGCCATAGCCCTGACGACTTACCAGATGACATGGTGGATGCCACGACCCAGTCACAGCTGAAGGAGGGCACTGTGACGAGCAACGCCTTCGGCTTACTTCCCTTTTGCAAAAATAACCCGGCCCCTGTTGTAAGTTATCAATCGTAATAAATACTTTTTTCTGTATTATACCTTTTTTGATATTCATAATTTCTTATCCTTTCCCACAGGCTGATGATAACTTCTGGAAGGCCAAATATGACCAAGATGCTGCCAAACAAGCCAGGACGACCAGGAAAGCCGAAAGGAAAGCCGCCAAGACGGGAACCTCAAAGAAAAAGAAACCCAGTGCCTCCAACTTACTCAGATTGGAGGACAGTTCTTCGGATGATGAAGAGGTAATCTTTAAATTTTTTGTTTTACTCCCCTTGTCATTATCCGTCTGACATTCTATCCCTTTAGGAGGATACGGGAAACAGTTGAGCTGCCAATGAAGAGGTAACTATAATCTCCTCCGACTCAGAGCCTTTGCCAAAGCAAAAGATCCGAAGGGTGACCCGGAAAGTAAGATTTTCACATGCTCTTGCTTATCAAGATCCTCAATTTCTTTTGAAGCAACAACAGCTTGAGAACCGGAGGCAGACCCGGAATAACAAGGATGCAGAACTCTCTTCCGGCTTACCTGATGTAACCAGGAAGCGTCGGACTAAAGTTATCTCCGATTTATGTTCTGTTTTACCTTTAGCGGGCTTAATTCGCCATCCTCTCAATTCGTCTGACTCCAATTATCAGGATACCTCTCCTTCTTCCGGTGAATCCATGCAGTCAAACATGCCAGCTTTCAAAACTGCTCCCAGGTAATGTAATCTTATGCACTTTTTACGTTACCCATGCTTGCATATTCATCCTTCCACTTTGTTAACATCATGCAAGTGAAGCCCAGTAAATGGCAAAGAAGAATAAGCCATCCGAAGAACCGGTCGTGGCTGAACCGGTGATTAATGCGTCTGCTCCAGACAACTCTACCTATCAGCCGCCGCCTGACCCGACTTCTGACATTCCAATGCCAACCTCTGATCCGTCTGCTGAAGATACTCTCAACACAGATGACCCGGAAACTCCTAGCCCGGTCAAGACAAACGAACCAGAACTCGAGATTGTGAGGTCTTAGTTTGTTAAACCAGGGCGGCCTACTATCCTTGCCAAATGTTCCGCCAAAGAAGAACTTGCCGAACGCCAAAAAGCCAAGCAGGACATTACTGGTTACACTCACTTAAGCATTGGTGATATAGTCTCGGGCTATCTGAATCAAGTGCATAATAGCCGTGACCTAGAAATCGACATGGTAAAACAAATACATCACAAATCTAAGGTATAACTTATACTTTTTACCTGAATATTACGTACTGTACCAGCCCCCAAGTCTATCGCTTATGAATAAATATGCTATAGACTTAGAAATCTGCTTTACTTATTAATTAAACTGGTTCAAAGAGAACATATTTAACCTAGTTATAACATGATAGTCGTAAATTTGCAATACACATTAGTCCCCAATTGTCAAGTATCTTTACTTGTAAAGTGCTTGAGACTTAATATGTGTGACCCGGGAGGATAAGGTTTAAAATTCTTCGGCATACATTAGCCACCAAGTGCCAGGTATCTTTACTGGTAAAGTGCTTGGGACTTGGATGTTACCTTATTATAATCCTTACCATAACCTGGTGTCAATGCAGGCTGCGATAAGTCAGTTTGAATCGGAGATCGCTGTCCTGAAGAGCCGTCTGAAAACTCAAGAACTTGAGACGCAGAAGGCTAACTCCAAATTTGAATTCAGCGTTTCTGAAAATGAGAAGCTGAAGAAGAATTTTGAGTCAGAGAAGAAAACTTGGGCTGATGAGAAGGCTTCCCTGGTGACTCAGGCCAAAACAGCAGAAGCATCTCTTGCAGAAGCAACAACCGAGCTATCCGACTTAAAAAGCAGATATCTCAAATGGTCTCAGCCATCTTCGGTAAGTTATCGTGCAAAATTACTTCTGGCAGACTGTTATACTTGTGCACATACAGGCCCCAGGAGTATCAACCTAAAGCAAAACAAAGTGATCAAGCTTAAAGTAGTTTACACCTTAGTTGAACAGCTGTACTCCGGGTCACAACGTGCCTTGGCCGTTGTAGCCTTATCAATGCCACATCCCCGCCTTCTGCAAGACGTACTGAAGAGTCTCGCTTTTCTTCCTCAGCGGATTCAAGACTTAAGGCGGGCGTCCTCAAGAGCCGGTGTCGTATCCGCATTGAGCCGGGCTAAAGCATGGCTCCCAGAACTAGACCCGACCGACCTTGCCCTTGGATACCCAAGCCTGAAAGAGGACGGCACTGCTTTTGATGATCATGACTTCACAGCCTGTGTCAAAGCCATACGTCCCGTGGCAACCCTTATTGGAAATGACACTGATCTTAGCAAGTATGCACCGGCTTATGACAATGAAAACCGGAGAATCCCAAATGCTCCATATGATCAAATCAGCCTCATCCCTCCAATTCGTAAGCATACTTTTGCCGCTGAAGTGGACCTTGCCGGTTTAATAGATGATGAAGCTGAGTTTGAAGCTTTCAGCGGCATTGACTGGGACTCATCAACTTTCCAGGACAAAACAACCGACAGAGAAGCGAAGAAGGATAACCCGGAAGCTTCAAGCCTGTCGAAGGAGTAAATCGCCAGATGCTTTGCAAAAAACAATGCTTCAATTATTCAATACTCGAAGAGTCCTGTAATAGGGTAGAAAAACCTCTCAACTTTGTCATGCCTTCGCGCATGTTTATGGCGCTTAATACTTTCATAAGCTGCCATTGCTATATATTTCTGGCTTATGTTGACCGTTTGCCTCCATGATATTAAATTTACTTGTCTTATCCTACACATAAAACAAACAAAACTCCCTTGGCGGTTTATCACACCAGGTGTCACATAAGGTATTTGTAACCCGGAAACGAACCAAAGGCACCCTACACAGGCTAGTTCACAACTATATTGTTGCCAAACATAAACATAATAGCATGCCTGCAATTCCTTGATAACCTTTCCTGCTTATTTGATGCTCACCTAGTACTTAATAGCTGGTGTGACCAATATTAAACCGGAAAGACAAAAAACATCTCATAATGTTTTCCCAAAGTCTCAAGATAGTCAAATAATTTACAGGCTTCTGATTCAAATGTGATTAGTAAACCGTTCCAAAGGGGTTAAGCTAAGATTCGGATACGATCATATAGCCCGTAGTGGCTTGGCGATGCCAATCAAGTGGGTATCGATAGCTATGTTCTCTTTGGTTCGAATACGACCTATGTTTGAACAGGAAGCCCCCAAGTGACCATAAGACTTGTTTAATGACGCTGATTCGTATACGATCCATGTCAGACCCAAAGGGGTTAAGCTATGATTCAAATATGATCAAGAAGCCCCCAAGTGGGTTTGGCAGTATGCCGATCAAGTGGGTTTCGACAGCTATGTTCTCTTTGGTTCAGATACGACCTATGTTTGAACAGGAAGCCCCCAAGTGACCATGGCTAGATTCAGGTATGATCATAAGACGGACCAAAGGTAAATCCGGATTCAGATATGATCCGCCCCTATTGGTTGTTTCCACCATCTGACAAAAAGACATGAACTTTTGAGGGTGAAAAAAGGACAGATGTCCTGCTTTATTACTTTATATAATATATACATTATCAAAATATATATATATCTCAAGAGCCGGTGGCTTAAATATAGCAAAGCCGAAGATGGGTTATACCCCATGGTCGGTGGGGCGAATCATTTTGGATATCACTTAGCAAAGCTGCCCTTACTCCATAAACCGTGAAGAAAGGTGTATAACCCGCCGGATCGAGGCCACTCACCCTTATGTCTCTGATTGTTACCCTGTGTAATAACGTTGGCTACAATCTCCGGGTTGTCGTCCGCCTTATGCTTTTTGCCACCTTGATTCCCCGGGTTATGCTGTCAGTCCTTTCTACCGTCGTTTTGTTTTCCCTTCTCTGTCTTTTCATCGTCAGACTCGGGATCTTTGGTATTATCAGAATCGGCATACTTGACCAGAGCCGCCATTAATGTACCCATATCCTTGCAGCCATGTTTAAGGCACCCCAGTTTCTGCCTCAGTGGCTTGAAGCTGCAATTCTTTTCCAATATAAGGACTACAGATCCGGCATCCATCTTATCAGATGAATGAATTATCTCCTTGACCCGGCGTACCCAATGGGTGGTAGATTCACCTTCCCCCTTCTTACAATTCGTTAAGTCCACGATCGTCATAGACTGCTTACAAGTGTCTTTGAAGTTCTGGATGAACCGGGCTTTTAGCTCTTCCCACGAACCAATGGAATCTGGTGGTAAGCCTTTAAACCAAGACCGGGCCATTCCATCTAACATCATGGTGAAATATTTAGCCATTGCCGCGTCACTAACCTCCAGCAGTTCCATGGCCACCTCATAACTCTCGATCCATGCTTCAGGCTGTAAGTCGGCCGTGTAATTCGGCACCTTTCGAGGTCCCTTGAAGTCCTTGGGCAGGCGCACGTTACGCAAAGCCGGTATCAAACAAGGAACACCAACGGTTCTGATGGCTACTCCCATCTCAGTGGAAGTCGTTGGATACTATGTAACATTCTGTCGTGCTGCCTGTTGAGCCGCCAGCTGAGCCGCCAGCTGAGCCGCCCGCTCGTTCTCCTGACGTACTCAGTCTGGCACCGGGTTATAGCCACCTTGTTGGTTGCGGCGCTGGGCGTTGCTTGACAAAGCTTCAGACTCCATGTGCCTGCTGTAACTCGGACTCCGGTTCTGACGAGGCTATGCTAACAAGGCGGAGGAGCTGAATGAATCCTATCCCGGCTGTAGGAATAGGTCTCTTGCTGAGCTAGGGCCGTCTGGACAAGTTCCCTGATTCTCCGGGTGTCCACTGATGTTGGATCATCACCATCCACTGGGAGAGCCGCCAGACGCGCTGATGCTGCGATTAAGTTCTCCATGGGGTTGGAAAAGTGACCCGGCGGTATCGGCACATAACGTGGCGGCGCCATGCTCACATGAGGAGGCCGCATCTCTCGATGCTGAGCCGGTCCTCCTGCTCTGGATGTCATAAGCTGATTGGCATCTGGTGGGTTATTTGGGCCGGCTCCGGGTGTAGAGAACAGAACCCGAGGGTCGTAATTCGGAGGCAACAGGGATTGGGTCTTCTGGTGTCTCCTCCTCCTTACCTCATTGGATGCGTTTAAGCTCATCGTGAGTTGGTAAGCCTCCGACTGCAACCGCTGTGCCCGGGCGTCGAGAGCCGCCCGCTCCGTAGCTAATCTAGTATCCTCAGTCGCCAAGGCCTCCTTGGCCTGAGTTATCTCCTGACATACCCATGCCACCTCCGCGTCATGCTCATCTTTGTTTGCAGGGATAACCGTGGCGGTTAACAGGGTCGTAAGTTTGTCCAAGAGGTCTATCAACACTTGAGCCAACGGGCGCACAGAGCCTCCTGCCCCGGCCGCTCCTATCCCGGACGTAACTGCAGTAGCAGTTGTAGAGTTTTGTCCGGGTTGAGTCCTAGCCATGAAGACTCCTGCCCAATTCGGCGACTCACAGGGGTCCGGAATAGTGAAGCCATCGGAACAGCCCCCGAGCACACCATATTGAACTTGATACAAAGAATCTGTTGAACCGGCGGACGAATCACCGTCAGAGTGGACGGCCGTCTCACCACCATCTTCAAGACTTTTAGAAAGCTCTTCTCCGTGGAAGCAGCCCACAAAGACACGCTTCATGCCGGGTTGAGCTCGGGTGGGTTTCGCACGCTGAGCCGTATCAGGCCCCGGCTCACCAATCTGGCCGATGAAGACGTGGATCCCTCCGCAGGGGACTCGGTACCCGTACTCAATTGAGCTGGCGTCGGGGCCCCAGCCTTCGTCGTCGATGTAGATCTTGCCGTGACGACTCTTGGTCATCCGGCCTACTACGTATCCCTTGAGCCCTTCGAAGTTGCCCTTCAAGAACTCAAATTCACCGTGCGCTGGCCCCACGGTGGGCGCCAACTGTCGTGGAATTGTCACGTCAGATGTCCTCGTGAAAGGACTTAGTTGTGGAATCATCGCAACTAGGAAGCTTGAAGGGGTTAATCGGGACAAAAGACACGAGAGGCTTTATACTAGTTCGGCCCCTTACGGTGAAGGTAAGGCCTACGTCTAGTTGGGTTGGTATTGATGTTTCGATGACCAGGGAGCGAGATACGCTATGCCTGGCTCTCGATGAGTTGTTTCTTGCCTTAAGCCGCCAATGGGTCATCCCCTTATATACACGGGTGGACGCCCTGCGGCTTACAGAGTCCCGGCCAGCTTATAAACAATGTCCGGCTCGGTGACTAGTTAAGTCTACCTTATGATACAAGTAATATTATTACATCGGTTTACTACAACGGGCCTTAAGTCGCCTGTGGGCCTTAAGCTTTCTATGAACCGCCATCTTCATGCCTTGGTCTTGGGCTTCTCTCTGGTGAATCCTCTTTGCATAACCTGGCCCCTCCTGGGCGGCTTACACAAATATTTATATCCCCAACAGTAGGCAATGAGTTACATGTATCTTGGCTATATGCATCAAAGTAAATGATGTGAATATGGGAAATGTACCTTCATGCTCATGAGTCCTTCTTGCAAACAGTATGTACATCAGCAAGAAATCCTCATAGACATGACTGTGATGCATATACTTACCTTGTGGTCTTGAGTTGGCTTTGGAAGGAATGAACCTGCGTAAACAAGGTTAGATAACACATAGATGCACCTACTAGCCAGAGCAAACAAAAGAAACCACAAGATTACCAAGACTAGGATGACATGTAGAGAGTGTGTACTGAGTACTCCATTTGATATAGACATGTCCCCAAAGGTAAAGATGTGCAAAGAATTAAAGGATTTCCTTCACTTAGATGTCTTGCTCCCCCTGAATCTAGTATGGGATACTGGGAGAAGATAGGGAACATAAAAACAGAGCAAAAGAAAAAAGAAAATAGAGCTAATGCAATCAAATATGAACATGTATTTCCCCTCTTAAAGACATGTGACTTCTCTCCTCTTGAACACCAAGCATCTGGGGACCTTGAAGATTACTCTCTCTCTCCCCTTGAGTATTTTCTCCACCTATGATTAAGCTTTGATGTGATCTCTCTCCCCCCGTTTTGACATCAATTTCCAAGAAGGGTTCTTCTGGATTTTTGTTACAAATGGGTTTGGTCCTTGAGTCACAGAACAAAGCAGCAAGTCGAATGTGATGCCGGTAGACAAGATTCATTGAGTGGAGCTGGATCAAATAGACTGCAGGAACAAGTGGCAAGATGTCTTTCCTACAATGAAATCGGTGGCATCGAGTTGTGTGCTTCGGTTGCACCGAAAGTATTCGGTTGGACCAAAAACAATAGACCGGTGTGACCCAGTTCATCACAGAGAAAACACTTGTCACCTCATCTCACTAGACAGGTAAGATCTGACAAGGATTTGCAAGTAATTGGATGCAGGGAATGCAGAACAAAAGAAAAAGAAAAGAAATCTAGATGAAGTTTTTTTAACAAATATGCATGAGACAAATGCAAGAGCACAGAAAAGATAACACAAGAACTTCATCTAGAATTGGTCGGCGACAAAGTCACCTATGTTAGAGTATATTGACTTAGGAGTCAAGTGACATCACTTGATCATAGGTCATACTCATCATTTAAGCTCAAAATGGGCTTACCATTTTTGTTTAAGCATTTTGATGTATTCACATCTTGTTGAGTTGCTTTGACTCATGACATGGAGGAAAGCTTCTCTTAAGATGGAATAACATACCTTGGGTGGTGGGTTGATCGTGATCATGTAGTTGAACTTGTGCGGGTTGCTCAAGGTTGATGTAGCTCATCAAGAGTTGGGAGCACCACTTTGAATTTGGGTTCATCTCCCTACATGGGTTAGTTTTGCAAGGAAGAGCACTTGTGTATCCAAAATGACAATCATAAATCTCAATATAGAATTTGTCAAAGGATATGTTTGAAGGGTTTCATTCTTCCTTGTCTTCAACCACCATTGCGTACAAACTTGGTGATGTAGAGTTTTGCTCAAGATGTGAGTGTGTTGCAATCTCATATATTTAGATTCATCCAAGTACCTACAAGGGTTAGATAGCATGCAAGGGTGCAAATATATCCAACACATATAAATAGCAACATGAAAAAAATATCATGGATTAGTCATAGGCTCATGCCTTGCATCTATCCAAATGGAGTTTCTACTGCAAGTTTGAAGCATCAATGATGTTCAATTCACCTCTCAACCCGCAAAACACTTTCCCATCAAGTGGTTTAGTGAATATATCCTCTAATTGATTATCGGTGCGAACATGCTTAAGATTAATGTCCCCTTTGGCAACGTGATCTTGAATGAAATGATGACGAACTTCAATATGCTTAGTTCGAGAATGTTGCACGGGATTGTGAGCAATCTTGATAGCACTTTCATTGTCACAGAGCAATGGAACATGTTTCACATATATCCCATAATCCTTAAGATTTTGGGTCATCCAAAGTAATTGAGCACAACATGAACCGTCGGCAATGTATTCCGCTTCGGCGGTGGATAAGGATACCGAGTTAGTTTCTTGGAGGGCCAAGACACAAGAGATCTACCAAAAATTGATAAGTACCCTAAGTAGACTTTCTATCAACCTTATCTCCGGCATAGGCCGAATCGGAGTATCCAACAAGATTAAAGGATGCCCTTTTCGGATACCAAATGCCAAAATTTGGTGTATGAATTAAGTATCTCACTATCCTTTTCACAGCCTTAAGATGACATTCTTTAGGGGCCGCTTGATATCGTGCACACATGCACACACTTAGCATAATATCGGGACGAGAGGCACATAGATATAACAATGAACCAATCATAGAGCAGTAAACCTTTTGATCGACCGGTTCACCATCTTTGGTCAAATCAAGATGTCCACTAGTAGGCATGGGTGTAGTCATACCTTTGCATTCTTGCATATTGAACTTCTTGAATAAGTCCTTTGTGTACTTTGTTTGAGAGACAAACGTACCTTCCTTAGTTTTCTTGATTTTCAAACCGAGAAAGAATTTGAGTTCACTCATCATAGACATCTCAAACTTCTCTAACATTAGCTTTCCAAACTTCTCACTAAAGTGAGGGTTAGTTGAACCAAATATAATATCATCAACACAGATTTGGCACACAAATAGTTCTCCATTAACCCTTTTAGTACAAAGAGTAGAATCAATTTTTCCAATTTCAAAGCCTTTTTCAATAAGGAATTTGGTCAAGCATTTATACCACGCTCTAGGAGCTTGTTTAAGAACATAAAGAGCTTTGTGAAGTTTGTAAACATGATTAGGTTTCTTAGGATTGACAAAGCCGGGAGGTTGCTTAACATAAACTTCCTCCTCTATTTCACCATTTAGAAAAGCACTTTTAATGTCCATTTGGTACAAGGTCATATCATGGTGATTAGCATAGGCAAGTAAGATGCGAATGGACTCAAGTCTAGCAACGGGGGCATATGTCTCACCATAGTCCATACCTTCGACTTGAGTATAGCCTTGGGTGACGAGACATGCTTTGTTGTGAACTACTTGTCCATCTTCATCTTCCTTGTTGCGAAACACCCTTTTGGTACCAATGATGTTGTGGTTGTTGTCGTGCTTCTCAACCAATGTCCAAACTTGATTTCTCTCAAAGTTGTGTAGCTCTTCATGCATGGCGTTTATCCAATCTGGATCTTCCAATGCTTCTTCACCCTTCATAGGTTCAATGCTAGAGATGAATGAATACTGTTCACAAAAGTTAGCTAAACGAGTTTTACAGCGAGTGATTCTCCCGATTTGGATATCATTCTAGATTTGCTCAACGGGATGGTCTTTGGCGACTCTTGCTAGAACTCGTGAAAGCTTTTGCTTGGATCTGGGTGGAACATCTTCTTCATCTTGTTCTTCTTCTTGACTTTCTTCATTGTTGATGTTGTCGTTCTCTTGTCGTGGTGGAGGAGGAGGTTGTTGACGTTCATCTTGGTGTACTTCCTCGCTTTCTTCGTCTTGGTGTGTCCCACTTGTGGATGCTTCCGCATCAACTCATGGTTCACCTTATCGTGAGCTGGAAGCTTCCACTTGGACTGACGAGGTATTCTCCTTCACCTCCGTTGGACGAATCTTGCCAACAGGCAAGTCTTCGATTGCTTCTGAAGGGTCTTTGTCTCCTACATCAATTGACAATTGCTCTACTTGCGAGCCGTTAAATTCATCAAACTTCACATCTACCGTCTCTTCAACCTTTCGGGTGAAATTATTGTAGAAACGTTAAGTGTGAGAGTTTGAGCCATAACCTTTCATGAGGTTTAGAAGCAAATTTAGAACGACGATGCTTATCAAGAATGTATCACTTTGAGACGAATACTCGAAAGTATCCAACCTGGGGTTTGTTACTGGTGTGGAGCTCGTATGCCATCTTGCCGAGTAGCTTGTGAAGATACAAGCTATTTGTTGCATGACAAGCTGTCTCAACCACTTCCACCCAAAAGTGCTTTGGCGTCTTGTACTCATCAAGCATCATTCTCGCCATTTCGATGAGCGTCCGGTTCTTCCTCTCAACAACTCCATTTTGTTGAGGTGTGTATGTAGCCGAGAACTCATGTGAAATCCCTTCTTCATCAAGAAAGGTGTCCACATTTGCGTTCTTGAACTCCATTCCGTTGTCACTGCGAACCTTCTTGATCTTCACTTCAAATTGATTTTGGGCCTTCCTAGCGAAGTTTTTGAAGATCTTCTGGACCTGTGATTTATCATCGAGAAAGAACACCCATGTAAATCTGGAAAAATCATCAACTATAACTAGACCAAAAGAATTTCCACCGAGACTTTTGTAAGCGTTGGGACCAAAAAGATCCATGTGAAGTAGCTCGAGTGGCCTCCTTGTGGTCATGATGCTCTTCACGGGATGCCTTCCTCCAACCTGTTTACCTGCTTGACAAGCGCTGCAAAGTCTATCCTTATCAAATATGACATCATTAACACCGAGGATATGATTACTTTTAATAACCTTGTCAAGGTTTCGCATGCCCACATGACCTAATCGTCTATGCCACAACCAACCTTTAGAGGATTTAGCAATTAAGCAAGTTCTAGGTTGAGCCTTTTTTAGTGAAATCAACAGTGTAAAGATCACCTCTATGTATACCGGTAAAGACCATTTTATGATTATCTCTTCGAAACACTTAGCAATCTACTTCAGTAAATAGGACATTGCAACCGAAATCAACAAGTCTAGATATTGAAAGTAAACTGTACCCAAGAGATTCAACGAGCATGACATTTTGTATGGAGCTATCATGTGAGATGGCCACCTTACCGAGGCCAACCACCTTACCCTTTGAGTTATCACCAAAAGTGACATACTTTCGAGGGCCGCTGTTTTCAGCAAGCTCGTGAAACATATCTTTATCTCCGGTCATGTGATCGGTACATCCACTATCAAGAACCCATTCCTTTCCTCCTGCCATGTATCCCCGAAGATTTGTCATAAGACCAAAGTGTATCATTGCGTCATCAAGATCAAAGTCACTATCATCATCCTCATCATAGTATCCATGTTCAACATCGTCATGTGATGGATCAATTCCTGGAGAGGGTAATTCACTACATAAATGATTTTGACAATAATCTTCTTTGTGAATTCTAATAGCTTCAGAAATAATATCGCTAATGATTCCAACATCTCCTTTGGCACGCATAAGATTTGTAAGCTCAAATAGACAAGCACCAAACTTAGGATCATTGGAATTCATCTTACTCAAGGCAATAGACTTATGGAGAATTTCATCTAGATTTTGCAAGGAATAATTTGGAAATCGATCCTCAAGAAATTTCCATATGGTGTACGCACACTTAAGAGTAGGCAAGCAACCTATAAAGTTTCTAGGCAAACCTCTAGTGCTAAGATTAACAGTTCTAAGATTGCGAATCATGTCAATTGACTCATCAAGGGTAGGATGGATAGGATCAACATGAGGTGCACAAGGGCTAGTAATGTACTTGTTCAAATGATATTCATTGAAAATCACAAGCATCTCATTTTTCCACTCATGAAAATACTCTTCATCAAGTATAGGCACTCTATGTCTAAGACTCCCCAAAGTAGACTCATCCATCTTCCTCCAATGCTGATTAAACCCAAGCAATGGAGACCAATGCTCTGATACCAATTGAAAGGATCGAGAAGAGGTGCCTAGAGGGGGGTGAATAGACTCTAAGTAAGAAAAGTTGATGTTTTTAATCTCTTTAAGTTTAAGTGGAGTTTTTGGCACAAGTTTTAACATTCACAATACATATCTAGCAAGCATGCAAAGAGTATATGAGCAGCGGAAAGTAAAGTATGCAACTTGCGAGAAAGTAAAGGGATGGGATTGGAGTGTGCAAACGCAATTGGAGACATGGATGTTTTTTTCGTGGTTCCAATAGGTGGTGCTATCGTACATCCACGTTGATGGGGACTTCAATCCACGAAGGGTAACGGCTGCGCGAGTCCATGGAGGGCTCCACCCACGAAGGGTCCACAAAGAAGCAACCTTTTCTATCCCACCATGGCCGTCGCCCACGAAGGACTTGCCTCACTAGGGTATATCTTCACGAAGTAGGTGATCTCCTTGCCCTTACAAACTCCTTGGTTCAACTGCACAATCTTGTCGGAGGCTCCCAAGTGATACCTAGCCAATCTAGGAGACACCACTCTCCAAGAAGTAACAAATGGTGTGTTGATGATGAACTCCTTGCTCTTGTGCCTCAAATGACAGTCTCCCCAACACTCAACTCTCCCTCACAGGATTTGGATTTGGTGGAAAGAAGATTTGAGTGGAAAGCAACTTGGGGAAGGCTAGAGATCAAGATTTATGTGGTAGGAATGGTATATCTTGATCTCAACACAAGTGTAGGTGGTTCTCTCTCATAAAATGTATGTTGGAAGTGTATGCATGTTCTGATGGCTCTCTCCACGAACGAAGAGTGGGTGGAGGGGCATATATAGCCTCCACACAAAATCTAACCGTTACACACAACTTACCAAACTCGGTGGGACCGAATCGTGAAACTTGGTCAGACCGATTTAGTTCATAATGTGACCGTTAGGAATTTCAATGGGACTGACATGTCAACTCGATGGGACCGATATGGTTAGGGTTAGGGCATAACATGATCTCGGTGAGACCTATTACACAAACTCGGTGGGACCGATTTTGGTAATAAGCTAACCAGAGAGTTGGTCAGTCAAACTCGGTGGGACCGATTCGCTCATCCGGTTGTACCGAAACGTTACGAAAGGGAAACAGAGAGTTTGCATTGCAATCTCGGTGGGACCGATTGCATATTTCGGTGGGACCAAAATTATTGCAATGGGCAACAGAGACAATCCCATCTCAATGAGACCGAGATCCCTATTGGTGAGACCGAAAAGACTAGGGTTTGTGGCAGTGGCTATGTCAAGCAAGATTTCAAATCTAGGCCGATATGACCGATATATAGGCCGACATATCACTTTTGGGGCTCTACCGATATAAACATAACATATCATTTTGTAAATATCATTTTCAAACATATCATCCGATATGGACCGAAATATCGACCGATATGGCCAATATCTAGCCTGATATGTCCACCGATATAGAACGATATGTAGATGACAACAATTATTTATTAGAATGCAGTGAAATATGATTATGCATTTACAACTTCACTATATATTATCAAAGTCGTGTACAATGTTTCTTATAGATGCATATATATCACATTGTTTTAATCATAGAGCAAGGATTTTGTGAATCTTTCCTTAACAGTTTCTTAATAAACTAGTCAATAAACAAGGGATCTAAAAGTGTCATGTTAAAGCATTGACATCACACATTTTTTACTAAAAATAAATGTTTTGAACAAGAAAAATGAAATAAGAAACTAGACATGTTTTCTCCGATATATCTACATATCGTCCGATATATCACCCCATATTCGACATCCGATATGTCGAAGCCAAACTGATACGAACCCGATATCCGATATTTTGAAGCTTGATGTCAAGTGAACTCGCTGGCGCCGGATAGAAAGGTTCGGTAGGGCCGAGTTAGACTTTTGGTTTGGGACATATGTGGATGTGAGAAAGTAGTTGAGGGTTTTGGAGCATATCACTGAGCACTTCAAGCAAGAAACTCATTAAGCAACACCTCATCCACTCTTCATAGTATTGGCTTTTCCTATGGACTCAATGTGATCTTGGATCACTAAAATGGAAAATGTAGAGTCTTGTGCTTTGAGCTTGAGCCAATCCTTTGTCCTTAGCATCTTGAAGGGGTTCCACATCATCTAGTCCATGCCACTCCATTGTTGAACTTATATGAAACATACTAGGTAAAAGTATTAGTCCAACAAGAGATATGTTCACATTAATTACCAAGATCACCCAGGGAGCACTTGTGCTTTCAAGAGCAGAGCAGCATCACGAATGAAAGGAAGAGTAGTGCAGCAGTGTGATACGTCTCCAACGTATCTATAATTTTTGATTGTTTCATGCTATTATATTACCTGTTTTGGATGTTTATGGGCTTTATTTTACACATTTATATCACTTTTGGGACTAACCTACTAACCGAAGGCCCAACCCGTATTGCTGTTTTTTTGGCTATTTCAGTATTTCGAAGAAAAGGAATATCAAACGGAGTCCAAACGGAATGAAACCTTCGGGAGCGTGATTTTTGGAAAGAACGTGATCTGGAGGACTTGGAGTGCAAGTCAAGAAGCAATCAAGGCGGCTAGGAGATAGGAGGGCGCTCCCACCCCTCTTGGGCATGCCCCTATCTCCTGGGCCCCTCGAGCGGCCACCGACGTACTTCTTCCTCCTATATAAGCCTATGTACCCCGAAAACATCCAGGGAGCCATCGAAGAAATATTTCTGCCACCGTAACCTTCTATATCCGCGAGATCCCATCTTGGAGCCGTCGCCGGCGTTCTGTCGGAGGGGGAATCCACCATGGAGGGCTTCTACATCAACACCATAGCCCTTCCGATGAGTTGTGAGTAGTTTACCACAGACCTTCGGGTCCATAGTTATTAGCTAGATGGCTTCTTCTCTCTTTTCGGATCTCAATACAATGTTCTCCCCCTCTCTTGTGGAGGTCTATTCGATGTAAACTCTTTTTGCGGTGTGTTTGTCGAGATCCGATAAATTGTGGGTTTATGATCAAGTTTATCTATGAGAAATATCTGAATCTTCTCTGAATTATTTTATGTATGATTGAGTTATCTTTGCAAGTCTCTTCGAATTATCAGTTTGGTTTGTCCTACTAGATTGATCTTTCTTGCCATGGGAGAAGTGCTTAGCTTTGGGTTCAATCTTGTGGTGTCCTTACCCAGTGACAGAAAGGGTTGCAAGGCACATATTGTATTGTTGCCATCAAGGATAAAAATATGGGGTTTATATCATATTGCTTGAGTTTATCCCTCGACATCATGTCATCTTTCTTAATGCGTTACTCTGTTCTTATGAAATTAATACTCTAGATGCATGCTGGATAGCGGTCGATGTGTGGAGTAATAGTAGTAGATGTAGGCAGGAGTCCGTCTACTTGTCTCGGACGTGATGCCTATATACATGATCATGCCTAGATAATCTCATAATTATTCGCATTTCTATCAATTGCTCGACAGTAATTTGTTCACCCACCGTAATACTTATGCTATTTTGAGAGAAGCCTCTAGTGAAACCTATGGCCCCGGGTCTATCTTTTATCATATAAGCTTTCAATCTACTTTTATTTGCATCTTTACTTTTTGTATCTATATTATAAAATACCAAAAATATATTTATCTTATCATATTATCTCTATCAGATCTCACTTTCGCAAGTGGCCATGAAGGGATTGACAACCCCTTTATCATGTTGGTTGCGAGTTGTTTATTTGTTTGTGTATGTTCGTGGGACTTGTGAGGAGCCTCCTACTGGATTGATACCTTGGTTCTCAAAAACTGAGGGAAATACTTACGCTACTGTGCTGCATCACCCTTTCCTCTTCAAGGAAAACCAACGCAAGCTCAAGATGTAGCAAGAAGGATTTCTGGCGCCGTTGCTGGGGAGGTCTTCGCTCAAGTCAAGACATACCAAGTACCCATCACAAACTCATCTCCCTCGCATTTACATTATTTTCCATTTGCCTCTCATTTTCCTATCCCCCACTTCACCCTTGCCGTTTTATTTGCCCTCTCTTTCCCAATCTCTCTCTATTTTTCGCTTGCCTTTTTCCGTTTGCTTGTGTGTTGGATTACTTGTTGCCATGGCGCAAGATAATACCAAATTTTGTGATTTCTCCAATACCAATAATAATGATTTCCTTAGTACTCTGATTGCCCCTCTTAATGATGTTGTGTCTTGTGAAATCAATGCTGCTTTACTTAATCTTGTTACGAAAGATCAATTCTCCGACCTTCCTAGTGAAGATGCCGCTACCCATGTAAACAACTTTGTTGATTTGTGTGAGATGCAAAAGAAAAAAGATACGGATAATGATATTGGTAAATTTAAGTTATTTCCGTTTTCACTTAGAGATCGTGCTAAAGTTTGGTTTTCGTCTTTGCCTAAAAATAGTATTGATTCTTGGAACAAGTGCAAAGATGCTTTTATCTCTAAGTATTTTCCTCCCGCTAAGATCATCTCGCTTAGGATTGATATTATGAATTTTAAACAACTTGATGATGAGCATGTTGTCCAATCTTGGGAAAGAATGAAATTAATGATTCGCAATTTCCCCACTCATGGTTTGAACTTATGGATGATCATACAAAATTTTTATGCCGGTTTGAACTTTGCTTCTAGAAATCTTTTAGATTCAGCCGCCGGAGGCACATTTATGGAAATCACTTTAGGGGATGCTAGAAAACTTCTTGATAATATTATGGCTAATTATTCACAATGGCACGCCGAACGATCTACTAGTAAAAAAGTGCATGCTATAGAAGAAATTAATGTTTTGAGTGGAAAGATGGGTGAGCTTATGAGATTGTTTGCTACTAAGAGTTCTTCTATTGATCCCAATGACATGCCTTTATCTACCTTGATTGAGAATAATAATGAATCTATGGATGTAAATTTTGTTGGTAGGATTAATTTTGGAAACAATGCTTATAGAGGAAACTTTAATCCTAGACCATTCCCTAGCAATTCCTCTAATAATTATGGCAATTCCTACAATAATTCTTATAGTGATTTTAATAAGATACCCTCTGATTTTGAAAATAGTGTGAAAGAATTTATGGTCTCTCAAAAGAATTTTAATGATTTGCTTGAAGAAAAATTGCTCAAAGTTGATGATTTGGCTAGGAATGTTGATAGACTTTTGCTTGATGTTGATTCTCTTAAACTTAGATCTTCTTCTCCTAAGCATGATATCAATGAGTCTCTCAAAGCTATGAGAAGTTCCATTGACGAGTGCAAAGAAAGAACCGCTAGATTGCGTGCTAAGAAAGATTGCTTTATAAAAGCGTGTTCTTCTAGTTTCCATGAAAATAATGATGAATATCTTAAGGTTATTGATGCATCCCCTATTAGATCCTTGTTTTGCAATATGAATCTTGATGATAATGGGACTGGAAGTGAATCAACTTTTGTTAAAAAGCGTTCCGATAATTTGGAGTTTTTAGATCTTGATGCTAAATTTGGTAAAAGTGCAATTGGAGAGGTCAAAACTTTAAAAAGTATTGAACCCACTATCTCGGATTTCAAGGAATTTGATTATGATATTTGTTCTTTAGAAAGTTGTATTTCCTTGTTACAATCCGTTGTGAATTCTCCTCATGCTTATAGTCAAAATAAAGCCTTTACCAAACATATTGTTGATGCCTTGATGCAATCTTTTGATGAAAAACTTAATTTGGAAGTTTCTATACCTAGAAAACTTAATGATGAGTGGGAACCTACTATAAAGATTAAAATTTGAGATCATGAGTGTTTTGATTTGTGTGATTTGGGTGCTAGTGTTTCCACGATTCCGAAAACTTTATGTGATATTCTAGGTTTCCATAATCTTGATGATTGCTCTTTAAACTTGCACCTTGCGGATTCCACCATTAAAAAGCCAATGGGAAGGATCAATGATGTTCTCATTGTTGCAAATAGAAATTTGGTGCCCGTAGATTTTATCGTTCTTGATATAGATTGCAATCTTTCTTGCCCTATTATTCTTGGTAGACCTTTCCTTAGAACGATTGGTGCAATTATTGATATGAAGGAAGGGAATATTAGATTCCAATTTCCATTAAAGAAATGCATGGAGCACTTTCCATGAAATAAATACAAATTACCTTATGAATCTATCATGCGAGCTACCTATGAATCAAGTGCCAAAGATGGCACTACTTAGATCTATCTTCACTTTTATGCCTAGCTAGGGGCGTTAAACGATAGCGCTAGTTGGGAGGCAAACCAATTTTATTTGTGTTATTTGTTTTTGTTCCTGTTTAGTAATAAATTTTGCATCTACTTTCTGTTTAGATGTGTTTTTATGTTTCATTTAGTGTTTGTGCCAAGTAGAACCTATAGGATAACCTATGACATGAGTTGATTTGATTCTGCAGAAAAACAGAAACTTTGCGCTCACGAGAAACAATTCAATAAATCACAGGAACGAGATTTTGCATTGATTCTTTTTTATGATGTTCAATAAACAAATTTTTTAGGACGTCCTATTTTTTTTGGATTTTTAAGGTTTGAGAAGTTTGCGTTAGCTACATATTGTACAGACTGTTCTGTTTTTGACAGATTCTGTTTTTCGTGTGTTGTTTGCTTATTTTGATGTATCTATGGCTAGTATGTAAGTGTATGAACCATACAGAACTTGGAATACAGTAGGTTTAACACAAATATAAATAAATAATGAGTTCATTACAGTACCTTATGTGGTGGTTTTTCTTTCTTTCACTAACAGAGCTTATGATATTTCCTGTTGAGTTGTGTGTTGTGAAGTTTTCAAGTTTTAGGTAAAGCTTTTATGGACTATGGAATAAAGAGTGGCAAGAGCCTAAGCTTGGGGATTCCCATGGCACCCCAAGATATTCAAGAATAGCCAAAAGCCTAAGCTTGGGGATGCCCCCGGAAGGCATCCCCTCTTTCGTCTTCATTCATTGGTAACTTTACTTGGAGCTATATTTTTATTCGCCACATGATATGTGTTTTGCTTGGAGTGTCGTGTATTATATTAGTCTTTGCTTTTTATTTTACCACAATCATCCTTGTTGTACACACGTTTTGGGAGAAGCCCACTTGATTATAATTTGCTATGTGCTTCACTTATATCTTTTGAGCTAGATAGTTTTTGCTCTAGTACTTCACTTATATCTTTTAGAGAACGGCGGTGGATTAATTTTGAAGAAATTACTAGTCTCTCATGCTTCACTTATATTATTTTGAGAGTCTCTTAGAACAGCATGGTATTTTCTATGGTTATGAATTTGGTCCTAGAATGATGAGCATCCAAGTTGGGTATAATAAAAGCTATCATAGAAAGTGCATTAAACACTAGGATCAATTTGATGCTTGATAATTGTTTTGAGATATAAAGGTATTAATGTTAGAGTCATGCTAGTGGATAATTATGAAATTGAGAAATACTTGTGTTGAAGTTGGCAAGTCCCATAGCATGCACCTATGGTAAAAGTTGTGTGACAAATTTGTTGCAGCTCTTTTGATTGTCTTCCTTATGAGTGGCAGTCGGGGACGAGCGATGGTCTTTTCCTACCAATCTATCCCTCTAGGGGCATGCGTAGTAGTACTTTGCTTCCAGGGATAAGTAGACTTTTGCAATAAGTATATGAGTTCTTTATGACTAATGTGAGTCCATGGATATACGCACATTCATCCTCCCATTTAGCTAGCCTCTATTATACCGCGCAACTTTTGCCGGTAGCTTGCACCCATTATTTACCTTCCTCAAAACAGCCACCATACCTACCTATTCACTACTAGGAAAATGCCTACTAATGGAGCACCGGTTTTGCCTACTAATGGCGCACTACCGGTGCGCCATTAGTAGCACGCCACTAGAATTTTTTACTAATGGCGCACCACTGGTGCGCCATTAGTATCTGGTACACTAATGGCGCACCAAGCAGTGCGCCATTAGTATGTAACACCATGCGCCATTAGTATGCCTCCCGGGGGTCCATATGTAACCATGTGCTTTGTCATACTAATGGCGCACTCTGCCCTCATGGGCCATTAGTATCCTTTGGCATACTAATGGAGCACTCTGCCTTGATGCGCCATTAGTATGAATATTTGTTTTTTTTTGCTTTTCTGATTTTTGCACAGGTTACAAAATATATTATTGGACAGAATATAGACAGCAGCACACAGCAACAGTAGATTCATCAAATACAATATAAGATTATTCTCCGAATACTATTCATCCTATTAGTCTCCGAATTCAAAAGACCGAACAAAGATAAAACATTACAAGTCTCAAGACCGCGAGTATCGAGTTTGTCTTCACATTACAAGTCGATATCGATCATCTAAACTACCATCACATAAAAGAGAGTTGCGGTCATCACGATGAGCATCATCACGATCAAAGTGGTCTTCATCCGGTTCCTCCAACGCTCCCTCCTCTCTCCCGCTAGATAGAGGGCGTATCTAGATTCGGCCTCCGCCCTAGTGGTGTAAACTTTGTAACTGTTACCGCTGAAACGGTGAACCTGTCTCCGACACTCCTCCCAGTCGTGTAGACTCCGGGAACCTTACCCTTGTACACGAGATATGACGACATCTCTATGCACAAGCCAAACAATAGACAACAGACAATACATAAGCAATATGTAAGTATGCAACAAAAGGATTGGAAGAGAAAAGCAAGATATTAATAGCACGATTCATGATCCTACTAATAAATAGCATCGATTACATCTAAGTTGAATGACTGTCCAAACCAAAGAGACATACGAATTCATTAAAGTTTAATTACAACATGAGCCAATCAATGTTTCAGAACTACACATCACTACTTTTGACTCGACTCATCGGACAGGAGCGTGATGAAGCCGTTGTTTGTCGTGATGGTCATGAAATCGCGGTCGTTGTCACCCTGCATTTGTAGTGTTCCATCTATCTCATTGTTGGACGGTTGATATCTGAGGTAGAACTGCCCCGAGGTATGAAGGACATCTTGATGGATGATGTCCGCAAACTCCGACTGGATGCGAAAGAATTCTTGTCTGAGGTCCGCTCCTGGGTTGCCGACAACCTCGCGGCCTAATTTTTGAGACTATCTGGTAGCAGAAGTTGATGATGGTCCCTTACGATCGCCCGCATGTGATGGAGGGCGTAGTAGGCATCCTTCTGACCGCCAGGCGGCTGCTTGACGCAGCAGAAATTTGTATTGTGTGAGAAGGTGTGCTTGCCATACTTACGAACTGCCCTGGTGAAGGTGCCTCCAGATTTGGTGTAGCCGGGGAGAACATCATCAAGAACTTTCTTGACATTTGTGTAGTCTATCTTGGAGTTACGGTTCGGGTCGAAATACGTGGCCATGGAATATTTCGGGCTTAAGAGGATGAGTGTGCAATGTGTGTCACTGCATAGAACACGGAATGTTAGAAAAAAAAAGAACGATCGAAATCTAAGAAATCATATGTTACGGGGCGGTTAAGGGTTGACTTACTCGGGAAAGTAAGCCACAAGGAAGTTATCCTTATCTGGGTTTGCCAGAATGACGCCTTCGAGGTGTGAACTCGCAACTTGGCGGTCCCCAGCGCTGCTCAAGTGCTTGGCACGCATGTAGAAGGGTTTGACTATCACGATGTCCGGGGTCTTGTCTCTAATGATCCGCATCTCCATACTCAGCAAAAACAGCCGAACGAAGGTGTAGTGCAGCGGATGAAGGTTAAACATAGCAAAGATGTCATCAAACCGCAGGACGATCGTATCCCCGATGTCGCCATCCACAAAGCCCTTGCCCTCTGGCACCTTGGCCACGAAAACCGGATACGCCACATCATTCTCTCTGAGACGCCGCTTCTCCAAAGAAAGAACACTGTCATGCAGACTCCGCATAGCACCAGTTGCAGCATTCAGCATATTTGGCGGTAGCATCTCCCTACCCGCCACATGCACCCTCCTCGAGATATCCTTAGGTGAAGGTGGCCCGTCCTGAGCACGGATCAAACTCGGTGCCGGCTGGCTCGCACCGGCGCCCTTGTTAGTCTTTCGCTTCCGTCCCTTCTTCTTGATCTCCTGTAATGGGACCGAGTTCTGCTCACAGACCGCCTTCTTGAGTGTGTTGGGGCTAATAATATTTCGCACCTCAGCTATCTGAGGCTCGGTGAAGGCGGGAGCTGGAGTGTCCTGAGAACTGAATGCCAGACGACGCCTGTTGCAATTGGATTTCTCCGCCGTACCAGCTAGATCGCGGTCGTCTTGGTTGGGTTCTTGAGAAAGAGGCCTGCAGAACTCGTCAGTGTACCCATGTTCGGCAAAGTACTTATCAACTTTGGTAAATGTACCGTCGTCGTTGTCGTCGCCGTCCGGATCCTGTGCCATAGGGCTGTCCGGATCCTGTGCCATAGGGATGTCCGGCAGGTCCGGTAGCATTGCGGCGTTCTTGCCATGGCTTGGCGCCGGCACGACTGGCGGTCTTGTCTGTGGGGTGGTGTCCCCCGCCCCCAAACGAATCTGGCTCTTTGGCCAAAGCAGGGGCCAGTTTACGCAGGCGCTGGGGGTCATCTCATCTTCTTCATCGGCCCCAGCGGGTCAAATCAGAGGTAACAGCTCGTCGCAGCCTGGCAGCACCCGAACCACTTCAACCCTATACACTGTGGGTGACATCGGATTACCGTGGAACATGCGGTTGCCCGGTTGAACGATTCTGCCCTTGGCGACATCGACCAACTCGGCCCCCACGAAGTGCAGAAGAGTGCAAGGAACATCAGCGGCGCCCTGCGAAAACATGTACAGGGCGTTAGGGATGCCCAGTCAAAGGCAAGGAGATGAAGTCATCGGCCAAGAGGCTTAGTTGCCGTGATGCCATCAAGATTGGCTCATGTCGAGGCACCGCCAACGGCGGGCGTGCAACTGACGGAGGGGGCGCTTGCTGGCCAGGTGCCGGCCGGCGTACACCCGGGTGCATTAAGCTCCAATGCCCGTGCCGGCGCCGGAGACACGAATACCGCCTCCGCCGGAGACACCAATGGCGCCGCCGCCGGAGACACCAATGGCACCGCCTCTACGTTGTGCGAGTTGCTGGCCGTGAAGCTGGGAACCGGGGAGGCCCCCGTTGGCCGCCCGCAATCCATGTCGTAAGACCATGAATCAACGTAGGCACCATGGCGTTGAGCTTCGTTCGCAGTTGTTGTTCCACTTGCTCTTGGACATGCTCCGAAATCCGCGCCACTTGTGCCTTGAGTTCTTCAACCTCGCGCGTCTGGCTTTCCGAGCTGGTCTTTTTCTCCTTCCACACACCAGCGGTATAGTATGACCCCCATTTTGTGGACAAGCCTTTGCCGGTCACACGACCAGCTGACGTCGGCTTAGTGAGCTTATCCTTGTTTTTCATTACGTTCAACGCCCTATTTAAAGGGGTGTCGAAAGGGGAGCTCTGAGACGACCCTGCGCTACTGCTTTTAGTGTCCTGCGAAAGGAATGTGAACCATTTAGAAATGTTGGGGATTAATTAGAGTGCAACCATATGGAGCTAATTACGCGGGGGTGTATTCCTTACCAGAACAAGCTCAAGCGCCCTGGTCTTCGGATCTGTGGTAAGCTCCTTTGTTATCGGGTCCTCCTTGTACCGGGCCCTGACATAGTTCCTGGTCTGCTTGTTACTGCTGTATTTCTCGAAGTGGGGCGGTAGGCCTTGCTCGGCACGCTCCGCGTCCTCCTTGTCCCATATAGGCTCCACCACTCTGTAACCGCCAGGACCGAGTTTGTGTTCCCCTAAGTTCAACTCTCGCATTTCTTTCCCCCACTGACTTGATTCGGAGGTTGCACTGCTCTCGCACTTGATCTTGAACTCCTTGTACTCATCTTCGCTCATCAAAGGATATTTCGCTTTGATCTTCTCATAACTATCACCTTTATCAATCATTCTCTTCACCGCGCTTCTCCAAGTAGACAGGGCCGTGCTCATCTTCGTGAGGGCGACACTGTTTGCTTTATTCCCTGAGAGGCGTGTGTTTTCAAATTCGGCGGGGAACTTGTATCATTTGTGTAGCTTTGTGAAGAGAAGGTTGCGCAAATTCCCTCGGTCCTTATGCCTAAGGTTCTCGGTGTTGATCGACACGGTGCTTCGGAGAATGCACCCGAGCTGAACCGAGTACCCCTTGACTATATGTATGGGCTCCGTTGGATTCCCGTCGGAGTCCACTTGAGTGAATTCCTCCTTGAGGGTGCGGAGCGCATTCAGGCACCGGTCCTTCCTTTGCTTCTTCGGTTGGCTGCCATCTGTGTGTGCACCGCCATCATCAGTGGTGGCATCCTCGGCGGCACCATCAGTGGTGTCATCCTCGACGCCACTAGGGGTTGTGTAATCAGGATCGGTGTCTTCCGCGGCGTCCTCATAGCGGTGAGGTTGTTCCTCCATCTCCTGGGACAGTTCCCAGAATTGCTTGCCGCCCGAACCACCGACCTGATCGTTGTGGGGCATGTTTCGCTCTAAATAGGAAAAAAGTTTGGTCAAAAAGTTGGTTATTGTCAAGGAACAAGATCATGGTCTCATCATTTAGGGTTTGTCAACACCGAGGCACCCTAAAAGCCTAAGCTTTCATCATTTAGGGTTTGTCGACGCCGAGGCACCCTAAAAGCCTAAGCATACATCATTTAGGTTCTCATCGACACTGAGGCATCCGGGGCAGCCAAGTTAAGTTTTCATTATTTAGGGTTTATCGATGCCGAGGCACCCTAGGTTGGGCCTAATCACTTGGCACTAATCACTTGGCTCTATTGCCACCTATGTTGGGTTTATCATCTAGGGTTTATTGATGCTAAGGAGAATTCTAAGTTGGGCCTAATCACTTGGCTCTATTCCACCTATGGTTTAATGCAGCAAGAATAAAGGGACAGTTGATCCTACTTAATTAAGTACTAAGATACCCCGTCCCATGCATTAGTCGCAAGTACCCCATATGTCCTATTTTTAGCAAAGTCATGCTAAAATTCACGGAAAATTTCAGCACGACCTTTGCTGAAAATAGGACATATGGAGTACCCGAATTTGCCGGAACGGAAGTTAATCAACATTCCGGCAAACTGAAGGGCCTCTCGGGGTACCTGCAAATTCATCACGACACGATGGTCGGAGACAAAACCCAGCAAACTAGCACCACAATGTGCCTCTACTTTCATATGGATGAAAAAGCCACAGACCATATGGTCCTCTGCTTTCATATGGACAAAAAACAGCTCAACTTATGTGAGCTTCCATTCCAGATCTTATAGCAGCAAGTTGTTCACTTGTAGTTGAACTTATGTGAGCTGCCTTTAAGAAAAGAAATCTGCAGTGGCACATCTGCTCTCTGAATACGTTGGCAAGAAACAAAACAACACCTAGTACCATCCATCTGCTATGGCCGTATCATGCAGTTTCACTAAGCACTAACAGGTAATTATATAACTGAAAACTTGGCGCGTACGTGTCACTTAGCTTGGGCAAGCAACATACCTCGTCCTCTTGGTTAGTCCAAACAAGCTGTATGCTGAGCCTCAACTCACCACCTGCACATTTTACAGCACCCATGAAATGAAAAACTAAACATAATTGTCAACCAGCAAAACCAAAACACAAACAAGACTTCAAATTTTCACGATCAGGAAGAAAAACAGGGTTTTCAACTACTATAGTCAGTTTCATGGCATCAGTTGATTAGTTGAAAAAGAACAAGCTTCATTTAAATATCTTGCTGCTAATAAACATAACTAATGTCAGTACTCAAAAAATAGAGTGACCACTCAGGGAACAAACAAACTATTCACTTTTTATTTCTTCAGAATTGGACCAGACAGAGAACAACTCCTTGGAAGCAAACTGAAACCATGGTGAAACTATACTGAAACCATGCTGAAACTTTACTGAAACTACTCCTTGCAATCAAACTGAAACTACTCCTTGGAAGCAAATTGTCTTGGAAGGAGTATTGTGTGCACAAATCTACTCCAACTAGCTGATTTCACTTAGAAATTGTTAGCACAAACAACATGAGTCATTCTTCAGACCGTTACAAATAGAAACAATGGCAACCAAGGTTAAAAACCAACAATCCTATATATTATTCTGAAACTTGATATATTGAAATCACATAGCACTCTCTTTATGTGTTCATTCAACACTTAAAATTGAGGAAAATAATACCAACTAGGATCGGTATGACCTTCGTTTTTCATTTTCTGTATGATCAATTAAATGTTCTGCAAGCTTATATGAAAAGGTTCAGCAACTTGAACGGGTGGGGGTGGAGGAGGCTCACCACTATTGCAAACCAAACAAGTAAGCAGAGCACATGTATATACCTGTATCACTGTCTTGGAGCCAACAAACGCCTCAATTTTTCTCCAACCGTGATCGACCCTGTTACGCAGAAACACAAACAGAGAGATACATGTAACTAACGAGGACAGACAGACAAGGTAACAAGAACTCCACAGCTCAACTAAGCCTATGCTTCTTCTTTCACTCTCCTGCATAAAGTTATTGTTACTACCTGGGAGGGATTATATGCTTGTTTACCACTACTAATACCATTTTTTAATATAATCTTCATTCTCCTGCTTTTTGTTTTCTTACAAGTGTTGATGCCAAAACATTGCAACCCTGTAGTTCAAGATCAGAGTCAAAATTGACCTACACGATTGTTTACCACTACTAAGACATGGATCTAATAGCTATCTCCCCCCTTGTTCCTCATGCCTTAGTTGAAATCAGAGAAGAGGGAGCTCAGATCCTAGAACAGGGATCTCTCTGGAAAATATGTGTTAAACAATTTTGGCCAGTATAACCAACACAAAGCTCCTACTCTCTCAAATTGCAGATAAAACAACTTAATCTACAATTTGCTAACATGTTTAAACCAAAACATTTGCTCATGAAAAATATTCAACCTACAATTTGTAAACATTTGCCCTTAGAGGCATTATCACAAACACCTATCAAGCACAATCCTCTAATATCACGCAGCAAGCAAGAAATAACTATCATTATATTCCCACGGTATCGAATCTACATCAAGTACTCATCCACTAAAAAAATTAGGAAAAAAAAATTGAACAGAGGATGCAAGAGGAAGGAGGGAGGGGGTGAGGGAAGAGGGAGGAAGGACGAAGGAGTGGTGGCTACCTGCCTACAGACTGGTCGCCGGCGTAGCTCCGGGCGGCAGCATTGCTGGGCAGGAGCGCCTGCTCCAGGGAGGGGGGCGTGGCTGGTG
>NC_041391.1:177269747-177270369 GCF_002162155.2 Triticum dicoccoides
GTGGCGGCGGCTAGGAACCCTAGTTGTCGCACTCGGGAGGGAGGTTGATGCAGGCGGGGCCGTGGGGGGGGGACGGTGAGGGCGCGGGCGCGGGCGGAGGGGGGACGGTGAGGGAGGTGGCGCTCGGCTCGAGGAGGGGGCGTTGGAAGCGAGCACGACCGGGGACGGCGAGCACGGGGAAAGTGGTGGTCGGTGGTTGTCATGCGCGGGTGAGATGAGGCAGGGGAGGGATTGGGGATTTTAGTGTGGGGGGAGGCTTAGCAATGGTGCACCACCCAGGGGTGCGCCATAAGTACATCCATATCAATGGTGCACCACCGAGGGGTGCGCCATAAGTAATTTAATCTAGCCCGACTTGTCAGGTTATATACCACCTAACCCTATCTACAACAGAACCTGCCCACTAGCCCGAGTGGTTAGTACGCAACACACACCAGGAGGTCCTGGGTTCGATTCCCAGGCTCCCCAATAAATTTTTTATGCATTTTAAATCCTGTTTGATATTTATTTGTGTTTAAATATGTTCAAACTTGTTTAAATCATAACAGTAATATTTTTTTTATAAAACCAGTAATATTTTTTTAAAAAATATGTTCAAATTTGTTACTTGAAAATATCATTG
>NC_041391.1:177270691-177295240 GCF_002162155.2 Triticum dicoccoides
AGATGGAGGGGGATCGAGATCAAGTGTCCTCATGAATTCAAAAAGTGCCCATGAAATTTAAAAATATTCATGATATCAAAAAGTGCCCATGAAATACAATCGAGAAATGAAGACTACGATTTAAATACAATCGATCTTAGCTAGCTATCTGTTCACAATCTTCTTGCCCTTCTTTTTCGCAAATGGAGTTCTTCTGTGGAACGGACGTCCTTTAGGTAGGGTGGTCCCGCTTCTTCTTGTGGTGTGTGCTGCTACTTCATCGTCGTCGTCATGTTTGATCTTCAGGTCGCCGTACTTGTCGAAGTCTTGCTCATTGGCTACTCCATCCATTCCGATGATCTTCCTTTTGCCTCTCCTCACGACAACACGACTGGGCTTTGGCGGGTCGGTAATGAAGAAGCATTGGTCCACTTGGGAAGCCAGTACCCATGGCTCATTTTTCGCGGTGACATTTACGCTCGCGGTCTTGGATTTGGCTTCGGGTATAACCATGGTGGTGAAATACCGGTCTTCTTTTAGGACGCTCTTGGCCCATCTAACACGGAACATCGGGACCTTCTCTCCAGCGTAGCTCAGCTCCCAGATCTCCTCGATCCTTTTGTAGTATTTGTCCTTGTCATTGCCGGTGTAGGATTCCATCGTTACCCCGGAGTTCTAATAACCATCGCTCTTCATGTCCTTGTTCTCGGTGTAGAATGTGTAGCCGTTGATATAATACGCCTCATAGGTCATCAGGTTGTGCTCGGCGCCCTGTGACAAGGCGAATATGAGTTGTTCTTCCACGGAAGAATCCTCATGTAAAGGGTACGACAGAAGCTTCTTCTTGAACCAACGCGTGAAACATGAGTTGTGCTCTTTGATTATATCTCCGTTTGTCCTCTGTTGGCCTCGATCATTGTACGTCTTCTCAATAAAGGTTTTGTGCTCTACCACCCAAGGATCGACCACGTCTATGTGTTGTAGCGTGACTAGTTTGCTCTTTCAAAGTCGGCGAGTTGACCCTCGAAGTCGACATGCATTTCGCGGCGACCGTCACGGTGACCCCATCCAGCGAGTCTGCCGAGGTGCCTGTTGACGGGTAGACCAACGGGGTTCTTGATGCCTAGATAATTCGTGCAGCAGGAGATGCACTCTTCGGTCAGAAAGCCCCTGGCTATACTTCCCTCTGGACGTGACATGTTTCGAACGTATCCTTTGATGACACCATTCATCCTTTCGAACGGCATCATGTTGTGCAGGAACGTTGACCCGAGTTGGATGATATCCTCCACGATATGGACCAGCAGATGCACCATAACGTCGAAGAATGCGGGCGGGAAGTACATCTCAAGCTCGCATAGTATCACCATGATCTCTTCCTGTAGCCTTCTGAGTTGCCTCACGCCAATGGACTTCCGAGAGATGATGTCGAAAAAGTTGCATAGGCCAAATAGCGTTTCACGGATGTGCGCGGCCATGATCCCACGGATTGCAACTGGAAGTATCTACATCATCAGCACGTGACAGTCGTGAGACTTCATCCCGCTGAACTTCTGCTTCGCTGGGTCTAGGTATCTTCTTATCTTCCCCGCGTAACCGTAAGGAAGTTTTACTCCTAGGAGGCAGGTGAAAAACTGCTCGATCTCCTCCTGACTTAGAGTGAAGCACGCGGGAGGCTAGTCATTTCCAGTCTTCTTGGCATTTTTGCCTTTGCGACGACTTTCTATGTCCTGCTTCGCCTCATCATCATCATCATCATCATCATCATCATTAGCGTGAAGCTCCTGCCTGATGCCCATTGATTTCAAGTCTGCCCTCACTTTCGGCCCATCTTTGGTCCTCTCTGGCATGTTGAGCAGGGTACCAAGTAGACTCTCGCACACGTTCTTCGTGATATGCATGACATCAAGGCTGTGAGGCACACGGTGGATCTTCCAGTACGGCAAGTCCCAGAAAACAGACCTTGTTTTCCATACCTTCAGCAGCGGCACTGGCACCTTTCACTTCGTTCGCGGCTCTGGCGCCTTTTGCTTCTTTCCCGGCAGTGGGCAGTCTTTCCAATTTTTCAACATCTCGTCTATTTTCTCACTGCTCCTCGTACACGGGCGTTTTTGGGGTTTGGTTTCACCATCGAACATATCCTTGTGTTTCCTCCACGGGTCATCGTCGCGAAGCCACCTTTGATGTCCCATGAACACGGTTTTCAAAGACCTGGGATCTCTATCTAGCTGGCGATACGTTGTGTCATCCATGCACCTTACGCATCCAGAAAATCCATGGACTACCTGCCCCGCGAGATATCCGTAACCGAGATAGTCGTGCACCGTTGTGAACAGTGCGGCTCTCATAGGGAAATATTCTTTCTCTGCGGTGTCCCACGTATTGGCTGGCGTTTTCCACAGCGTGTCTAGCTCCTCCTTCAGCAGCCCCAGATACGGATTGATGTCATTCCCTGGTTGTTTTGTCCCTTCAATTTGCATACTCATGTGAATGTACTTCCTCTTCATGCACAACCAGGGGGGAAGGTTGTACATCCACACAAACACAGGCCAGGTGCTATGTGTGCTTCTCTGGCTGCCAAACGGATTGACTCCATCGGTGCTCGCGCCCAGCACAATGTTCCTTGGATCCTTCCCAAATTCTGGGTATTCGAAGTTCAACGCTTGCCACTGGCTCGCATCCTTAGGGTGACTCAGCATCTTGTCTTTTTTATTTATCTCCGGATCATTTCCATCATCTTCCCGCTTCTTCTCCTCCCTATCCGCATGCCAACGCATGAGCTTTGCTACCTTAGGGTCCGCAAAATACCGCTGCAGAGGTGGAGTGATCGGAAAGTACCACACCGATTTTCGAGGAGCTTTCTTCATCTTCTTGTATCGAGTGACGTCGCACACCGGACATATGGTAGACTCCGCGTGCTCGTCCCAATAAATGATGCAATTGTTCATGCACACATGGTATTTCACATGCGGTAAATCCATAGGACACACGATTTTCTTCGCCTCCTCAAAACTGGTCGGGCACTTGTTCCCCTTGGGAAGACGTTCGTGCCAGAATGACATGTTCTCGTCGAAGCATGCGTCGGTCATTTTGTGTTTTATCTTCATCTCCAGATCCATGAGCGTTACTTTCAGGCGGGTATCCTCGGGCCTGCATCCTTCATACAATGGAGTAACCCCGTCTATCTCCAGTTGATCTAGCTTGGCTTTCTCTTGGGCGGCAGCTCTTGCCTTATCCGTCTGCTTGAGAAGCAGCTCTTGAATATGAGGGTCCTGCACCCAGCCTCCATCGTCGTCTGCTCCGGCATCTTCATCTTCATGATCATGCCCTTCGTCTTGATCTTCCTCATCATCATGTACGACATCTTCTACGTGATGACTGTGTACAGCATCACCGCCGTGATCATGTCCTGGAGATTCTTCGTCTTCTCGCTCGCCCTCACCGCGGTGGTACTTGTCTTGTTGCCGTTCCTCATTTCTTGCCCGGCCCCCATGGACGACTTCATAGTCATCTTCATTACCTTGCCACCGATAGCCATCCATGAAACCATGCAAGAGCAGGTGGTCCCGCACCTACCCGGAATCTGGGTCCGCAATAAGGCTCTTCAGCTTGCCTCTTCGACACAGACATCTTATCTCCGTCTCATTCTTTTGAAGCATCTCAGCCTTCGCGGAGCTCAAAAACCTATTCACGATGCCTTCGGTCATCGTGCGGACCATGATCGCCTGCGGGGTAGAGCAAAACGATATTTTAGAGCCAAGAAAAAATTTGGCATGACCTTCCCTAAAAATAGGACCAAAAAGAATGCATAGTGCCAAAATTCTCGCTGAAACGGAAATGAATCAACATGCCGGCAAAATATTGGCAACTATCGCATTTCAAATACCGGTACCTACAAACACAAACATATATGCAACACCACAAACACAAGCAACACCACAAACATACATATATCTAGCTAGGCCACAAAAAGTGCATGTGCACGTTGTTGGAGCGAGCTAGGGAGAAAAAAAGTAGATCTACATCATGAAGATAGCTTTCCCCTTACTTACCTATCAAAAAAGGTAATTTCACCACTTAATTTTGATGAATCTATGGTGGAAATGAGGTGAGGAGGAGGAGGCAGCCGAGACAAGCTTGGAGGAGGAGATGGAGAGAATGAAGTGGGGAAAGTGAGTGGGTAGGTGGGCTGTCCAAAATATCTTGTTGGTCCCAGGTTACTAATGGCGCACCTGCAGGTGGTGCGCCATTAGTACTTTTTGCAGAAAAGTAAAAAAAATACTAATGGCGCACTGTGGAAAAGTGCGCCATTAGTAGTTTAAACTAGTAATGGCGCACTTTGACACGGTGCGCCATTAGTAGGTTTGCAAAAAAAGTAAAAAAATAATATATACTAATGGCGCACTGTCTGTGTGGTGCGCCATTACTAGTTCTAACTAGTAATGGCACACTTTGACATCATGCGCCATTATTATGTATGGAAAAATGGAAAAAAATCAATAGTAGTGGCGCACCGTGTGTCTGGTGCGCCATTAGTGTCTTCCACACTAATGGCGCACCTCCAACCGGTGCGCCATTAGTATATAGTAGTGGCGCACTATTTACCTGGTGCGCCATTAGTATCAGTCCTATCTATATCCCTTTTCCTAGTAGTGATTATGGCATTTCCATAGCCATTCCGAGATATATTGCCATGCAACTTTCCACCTTTCCGTTTATTATGACACGCTCCATCATTGTCAAATTGCTCTTTGCATCATCATGTAGTTGACATCGTATTTGTGGCAAAGGCACCTTCATAATTTTCATACATGTCGCTCTTGATTCATTGCATATCCCAGTACACCGCCGGAGGCATTCATATAGAGTCATATCTTGTTCTAGCTTCGAGTTGTAATTCTTGAGTTGTAAATTAATAAAAGTGTGATGATCTTCATAATTAGAGCATTGTCCCAGTGAGGAAAGGATGATGAAGACTATGATTCCCCCACAAGTCGGGATGAGACTTCGAACTTTATAAAAATAAAAGAGGCCAAAGAAGCCCACCAAAAAGAAAAAAAAGAGAAAAGAAAAAAAGAAGGAGAAAAGAAAAAAAAGAAAAAAAAGAAGAAAAAGAAAAATAAAATGAGAGAAAAAGAGAGAAGGGACAATTGCTACTATCTCTTTTCCACACTTGTGCTTCAAAATAGCACCATGATCTTCATGATAGAGAGTCTCCTATGTTGTCACTTTCATATACTAGTGGGAATTTTTCATTGTAGAACTTGGCTTGTATATTCCAATGATGGGCTTCCTCAAAATGCCCTAGGTCTTTGTGAGCAAGCAAGTTGGATGCACACCCACTTAGTTTCTTTTGTTGAGCTTTCATACATTTATAGCTCTAGTGCATCCGATGCATGGCAATCCCTACTCACTCACATTGATATCTATTAATGGGCATCTCCATAGCCCGTTGATACGCCTAGTTGATGTGAGACTATCTTCTCCCGTTTGTCCTTACAACCACCACCATATACCACCATAGTGCTATGTCCATGGCTTGCGCTCATGTATTGCGTAAGAGTTGAAAAAATATGAAGCGCGTTAAAAAGTATGAACCAATTGCTCGGCTCGTCATCGGGGTTGTACATGATGGGAGTATTTTGTGTAATGAAAATGAAGCATGGCCTAACTATATGATTTTGCAGGGATAAGCTTTCTTTGGCTATGCTATTTTGGTAGGACATGATTATTTATTAGTATGCTTCGAAGTATTATTATTTTTATGTTTTATAAGCTTTTATCTTGAATCATTTGGATCTGAACATTCATGCCACATTAAATAAAATTACATTGAGAATTATGCTAGGTAGCATTCCACATCAAAAATTCTGTTTTTATCATTTACCTACTCGAGGACGAGCATGAATTAAGCTTGGGGATGCTTGATACGTCTCCAACGTATCTATAACTTTTGATTGTTCCATGCTATTATATTACCTGTTTTGGATGTTTATGGGCTTTATTTTACACATATATATCATTTTTGGGACTAACCTACTAACCGGAGGCCCAACCCGTATTGCTGTTTTTTTGCCTATTTCAGTATTTCGAAGAAAAGGAATATCAAACGGAGTCCAAATGGAATGAAACCTTCGGGAGCGTGATTTTTGGAACGAACGTGATCCGGAGGACTTGGAGTGCAAGTCAAGAAGCAATCGAGGCAGCCAGGAGATAGGAGGGCGTACCCACCCCTCCTGGGCACGCCCTGTCTCCTGGGCCCCTCGACCGGCCACCGACATACTTCTTCCTCCTATATAAGCCTATGTACCCGGAAAACATCCAGGGAGCCACCGAAGAAATATTTCCGCCACCATAACCTTCTGTATCCGCGAGATCCCATCTTGCAGCCATCGCCGGTGTTCTACCGGAGGGGGAATCCACCACGGAGGGTTTCTACATCAACACCATAGCCCTTCCGATGAGTCGTGAGTAGTTTACCACAGACCTTCCGGTCCATAGTTATTAGCTAGATGGCTTCTTCTCTCTTTTTGGATCTCAATACAATGTTCTCCCCCTCTCTTGTGGAGATCTATTCGATGTAAACTCTTTTTGCGATGTGTTTGTCGAGATCCGATGAATTGTGGGTTTATGATCAAGTTTATCTATGAGAAATATCTGAATCTTCTCTGAATTCTTTTATGTATGATTGAGTTATCTTTGCAACTCTCTTGGAATTATCGGTTTGGTTTGGCCTACTAGATTGATCTTTCTTGCCATGGGAGAAGTGCTTAGCTTTGGGTTCAATCTTGTGGTGTCCTTACCCAGTGATAGAAAGGGTTGGAAGGCACGTATTGTATTGTTGCCATCGAGGATAAAAAGATGGGGTTTATATCATATTGCTTGAGTTTATCCCTCTACATCATGTCATCTTTCTTAATGCATTACTCTGTTCTTATGAACTTAATACTTTAGATGCATGCTGGATAGCGGTCGATGTGTGGAGTAATAGTAGTAGATGCAGGCAAGAGTCGGTCTACTTGTCTCAGACGTGATGCCTATATACATGATCATGCCTAGATAATCTCATAATTATTCGCTTTTCTATCAATTGCTCGACAGTAATTTGTTCACCACTGTAATACTTATGCTATCTCTTCTAGTGAAAGCTATGGCCCCCAAGTCTATCTTTTATCATATAAGCTTTCAATCTACTTTTATATGCATCTTTAATTTTTGCATCTATATTATAAAATACCAAAAATATATTTATCTTATCATATTATCTCTATCAGATCTCACTTTCGCAAGTGGCCGTGAAGGGATTGACAACCCCTTTATCATGTTGGTTGCGAGTTCTTTGTTTGTTTGTGTAGGTTCGTGGGACTTTTGAGGAGCCTCCTACTGGATTGATACCTTGGTTCTCAAAAACTAAGGGAAATACTTACGCTACTATGCTGCATCACCCTTTCCTCTTCAAGGAAAACCAACGCAAGCTCAAGACGTAGCATAGTGCGACCGATAGCAAGAACGGAGCCGCAGCGCGAGCGAGAGCCGGAGCAGAAGCAGCAGCAACGTGAGCGAGAGCCGGAGCAGCAACTTCTAGTTCTGGTGTGTAAGTTGCCGTCGATGAAGCAAGATCGAATAAAAGATAAAATGCAACGGTGAGTGCAGAACCTCCTTGGTGGCGCCGAGTAGGCCTCGTCTTCATTGGAGGAATTGGTGAGGGTGATGCGGTTCCGGTAGGGCAGATCAAGACGGTGCTGTGGGGATGGAGGTGGCATGATAGACGATGCGAATGTCGGGGCTGCTCCTTGGAGGTGGAGGACGAGGCGGCTGATCTGGCGGGATGACGAGATCGAGGATGGATCCTCATTTGGTGTGGTGGATGAGGGACGACGAGCTATTGAAGTGGATGACGTCATCCCGGAAGAGTCTCCTACTGGGCGGCAATCAGAAGACTGACGGAGGATCATGGGGTTTCACTGGTTTTGGCCGCTTTGGTATACGAATGGGGGGACAAAGGGGAAGGTAGGGGAGCCATGTTTTAGGGACGCGCTTGTCCGAAATGTAGGGTAACTTATGAACGTACCCCCACCTATTTTAACCACGCGACGTTGAGGCAACATTTCCAGCTAAGGGGTAGAAGGGGGATTTCGCATGTCTGGGCTGCAGGACCGATTTCAGATGAGGAGGGAGTTCTTGCACGCATCGCAATTTTGGGATAACAAGGCCTGGCGTGGGTAGAAGAGGCGGGAGTTTCACAGCAGAAGAGACAAAAGATACTCGAGCTTAAAATTTCGGGATAACAAGGCGCGGAACCCATTTTCGGTAGAACAAACTTAACATGTACAAAAAACAATTCATACAAGACACAAGAGAGTCATGTCCCTTTTACTATATTGCTATAAATGCCATTGAAAAAACTACCAGCAAAATGTAAAAAAAAATACAATACCAAATCAATTCGCACTACCCTCAACAACAACAAAAAACAAATCAATTCCCACCATAAAAAAGGGGCATATACCTTTTTATATGATTACAATGCTCCTGTGAACCAAAGTTTACATTTTGTTAAATTTTGGAATAATTCCGGGTTCGTTTGGCCTTTTTATACGTTAATTGAGTTTCTGGACATTTAATGTGCATAATTCAAATTTGAACTGCAAGCACATGCTCTGGTGCACCAAAGTTGGTTGAAAAATCACATGTGTGTCCTTGGATGAATTTCTAGGTCCCGTGCAAGAAACGGGAATGAAATTCAAACATCTGGGCGTTGTGACTAGGCCGAGAACAATGCGTAACTTGGTTTTTCGATTCCTGTAAATCCAAAACTCGCTTGGAAATCATGAAACTTGGCATGGTGTCATGTCATGGCACAAACTTGCTGTGGTAAAAAACTTGGCCGAATTGGAACAACTTTTGGTATAAGCTTCTTGCAAACCGGAGCTTCCCTCAAGAAGGCTCGTGATTCTGAGAGGGAACGTGTCACGTTTGTGTGCGAAATGATATGAGATGCCCCCTGAATTTGTTTATAGAGGCAACATAGAAGTATATGAATGTCGTGTTAAATTTTGGGATTAGTCCGGGTTCGCTTGGCCTTGTTTATACATTAATTGAGTTTCTGGTCATTTAATGTGCATAATTCAATTTTGAACTACAAGCACATGCTCTAGTGTACCAAAGTTGGTTGAAAAATAACATGTGTGTCCTCGGGTGAATTTCTAGGTCCCATGCAAGAAAAGGGAATGAAAGTCAAACATCTAGGCGTCGTGGCTCGGCCGAGAACATTAAGAAACTTGGTTTTAAAATTCTGGTAAATACAAAACACGCCCAAAAATCATGAAACTTGGCATGGTGTCATGTCATGGTACTATCATGTTGTGGTAATGTTTTTGGCCGAATAGGACCAGTTTTGGTATAAGCTTCTTGCAAACCGGAGCTTCTCTCAAGAAGGCTCATGGTTCTGAGAGGGAACGTGCCACCTTTGTGTGCGAAACGATATATGCTACCCCCCCCCCTTGATTTTCTTTACAGGGGCAACATAGAACTATATAAGTGTCGTGTTACATTTTGGAATTATTCCGGGTTCGTTTGGCCTTTTTTGTACATTAATTGAGTTTCTCGTCATTTAATGTGCATAATTCAAATTTGAACTACAAGCACATGCTCCAGTGCACCAAAGTTGCTTGAAAAATCACATGTGTGTACTTGGGTAAATTTCTAGGTCCCATGCAAGAAATCGGAATGAAAATCAAACATCTGGGCATCATGGCTCGGCCGAGAACATTGAGAAACTTGGTTTTAAAATTCTTGTAAATTCAAAACACGCCTAAAAACATGAAACTTGGCATGATGTCATGTCATGGAACTATCATGCCATGGTAAAAAAACTTGGCCGAATTGGAAGTTTTGGCATAAGCATCTTACAAACCGGAGCTTCCCTCAAGAAGGCTCGTGGTTCTGAGAGGGACCATGCCACCTTTGTGTGCGAAATGATATACGATGCCCCCTTGATTTTCTTTACAGAGGCAACATAGAACTATATGAGTGTCATGTTAAATTTTGGAATTATTCAAGGTTCATTTGGCCTTTTTATACATTAATTGAGTTTCTGGACATTTAATGTGCATAATTTAAATTTGAACTACAAGCACATGCTCTAGTGCACCAATGTTGGTTGAAAAATCACATGTGTGTCCTCGGGTAGAATTCTAGGTCCCATGCAAGAAATGGGAATGAAATTCAAACATCTGGGCATCATGGCCCAGCCGGAAACATTGAGAAACTTGGTTTTTTAATTCCTGTAGATCCAAAACCCGCCTAGAAATCATGAAACTTTGCATGGTGTCATGACATGTCACTAACATGCCATGGTAAAAAACTTGGCCGAATTGGAACAACTTTTGGTATAAGCTTCTTGCAAACCAGAGCTTGTCTCAAGTAGGCTCGTGAGTCTGAGAGGGAACATGTCACATTTTTTGTGCGGAATGATATGAGATGCCCCCTGAATTTCTTTACAGAGGCAACATAGAACTATATGACTGTCGTGTTAAATTTTGGGATTAGTCCGGGTTCGCTTGGCCTTGTATATACATTAATTGAGTTTCTGGTCATTTAATGTGCATAATTCAATTTTGAACTACAAGCACATGCTCCAGTGTACCAAAGTTGGTTGAAAAATAACATGTGTGTCCTCGGGTGAATTTCTAGGTCCCATGCAAGAAATGGGAATGAAATTCAAACGTCTGGGCGTCGTAGCTCGGCCGAGAACATTCAGAAACTTGGTTTTAAAATTCTGGTAAATACAAAAGATGCCCAAAAATCATGAAACTTGGGATGGTGTCATGTCATGGTACTATCATGTTGTGGTAAAACATTTGGCCGAATTAGAACAAGTTTTGGTATAAGCTTCTTGCAAACCGGAGCTTCTCTCAAGAAGGCTCATGGTTCTGAGAGGGAATGTGCCACCTTGTGTGCCAAACGATATATGCTACCCACCTTGATTTTCTTTACAGGGGCAACATAGAACTATATAAGTGTCGTGTTACATTTTGGAATTATTCTGGGTTCGTTTGGCCTTTTTTGTACATTAATTGAGTTTCTGGTCATTTAATGTGCATAATTCAAATTTGAACTACAAGCACATGCTCCAGTGCACCAAAGTTGGTTGAAAAATCACATGTGTGTCCTCGGGTAAATTTCTATGTCCCATGCAAGAAATGGGAATGAAATTCAAACATTTGGGCATCATGGCTCGGCCGGAAACATTGAGAAACTTGGTTTTTTAATCCTGTAAATCCAAAACACGCATGAAAATCATGTAACTTGGCTTGGTGTCATGACATGGCACCAACATGCTATGGTAATTTTGCTGTCCGATTTGCATAGGCGCACACATTAACAATCAACAAAGTTATTTTGAAACAAGTGTTGGCGCATTACAATTGGAAACACAAGTATTATTGAAACCGTGGGCATTCTACTTACCAATCATGTGCTGCCACGCATCCCCTTTTTTTATTGGCTAGAAGGTGTCGTGCGGGGTAGCTATTTGAGTACGGGAGGTGTGCGATTAGACCCCTGCGCGTGCTCATCGGGGGAGAGCCCTTTGACCTCTATCTGGCATGCACCTCCCTCCCAACGTCTGCATTAATGGTGCCCGAGCCCCTGTTTCATGGCGTGGCTATGTCTCACTGGACTGAGATTGAAGAGAGAAAAATGAAAATCTGAAAAGAAAGTTTTGCACAGATCTTGATGTAAGATCCGATGGACCTATATATCATCAACTGCGACTTATAGCAAGCATGATGAATATAAGGACGATGAAACTGGATAATGATTGTCTTACATATTTAGGAACATAATTAAAAAAAGCCACATGCGTCAACACCCCAAATACACAAGGGCAAAAGAAGAAGGAAGACAACAATCTGGCTCGTTGATCTCTACTTTCTTGATGTGTTGCTGCAGGCCGCGGCAACTAGTCTCTACGGCGAGCATCGATGAGCTCTTTACTGTCCTCAATATGCTGCTTCAGAGCATCCACGGATTCCTCCACCACCCATTTGCGCTTCGTGCGTAGCACGTCATTCTCGTCCATAAGTTTCTCGATGATGACACTGGTCCTCTTCAACAAGGCAGTGGTCTCCTCCTGCTACTCCACACTTCCGATGATCTTCACCCTCAGCTAGTCGCGCTCGGCCTGGAGCTTCGCATTGCTCTCCATTAGTTATCGAATGACACCGGTAGCCTATTCAAACAAGGCTTTCACGTCGTCATGCAACCTCGCCCAGGCGGAGATATGATCCATCTGGCTATGGACGATCGCATGCTTGTGCCTGTAAGAGTCTTCGCCTTCCCACGAGACATTTTCCCAGGCCGCTGCAGCGCGGGAGGACAAATCTGATGCATTCATGGCACGACAGGACATCTCTGCTGCTTCCGCGGTGCGGCCGGACCAGTCTGCTGCATCGACGGCACGGCGGGACCTCTGTGTTGCTACTGCCGTGTGGCAGGACATGTCGGCTACTTTCGTGGCTAGGCGGGATATCTCTCTTGCTTCTGCTTCCATGCTCACCTCTCCTTGGTGGTAATCTCTCAATCCGGAACTCACACTGGCCATGGTAGATGCAAGAGAACGATGTTGAATCACTTGTTTGCTTTTGTGGATGAGGAGTTGAGGAGGAATGTGCCATCATCTTGGCATAGTAGTATTTTTAACCTAGTAATAATACACTCCTAAGTGGGAAACTGTTTAGGTTGTGATCGGTGTGAACAGGTTTGCAATTAAATACTATATCAGTGTGATTGATGTGAATAGGAGTAGTAATTTGGAATGTGATGAGATGCAAGCTCAAAATTTATAGACGGTTCTAGTTTTGAAGTGTGGCACTATTCCCAGATGGCGTAAGGTTGGCACTTGTCCTCAGCCATGGTGTAGCTGTTTTTTAATATGCCACAGCACTTCTTTTTCTACTATTGTGTACGTGCAATAACTGGCACCATCAGATACATATCTTACAGTTATTGGGGCGTTCGACAGGAATAGGCTCGTGGCGAGCTATAGACTAGTCTTTTTTTCACACGCATTACATCGAAACATATCATCTTTGTCCCTCTTTCCCACACACACACCTAGTCTCTCAGGACTTCTCGCACGCACCATCTCTAGCTCCCTAGGTCGATGCCACCCACATACACCTGTACTCTAAGTTAAGTACATTATGCACGAAGAGAAGAGGTGCACGCAAGCACTCGTCCTCTCTCACACACACATATGTAGCTATGAATTGTAGTTTTCTCAACCATCCGATTGGCTCTATCATAGGTTCCCGTTGCTCCTTGGCCTTGAGATTGAGAAATTTAAAATGTGGAGACTAAGCTAGAGGCGCGAGGTTTTGGTTAATGTGCGGGCCGCACACGGCACCAACATGACGCGAAGCTTCGTTTGCCTGGTGCGCAGTCGGGTGAGTACTACTAGTAGTAGTACACTTTGATGTGTGGCCTCAACTCACACAAGGATGCAACACTTCCTGAACAAACAAGCATATAAGCAGCTTATACTTCTTACCCAAAGGATCTTTATATCCAATAGACACAAAATATCGGTTCAAGTGCTGGAAATTACTTTAAGTTCTGATCTGATGTCGAAGTAATTGCTGCGTCGCCACCAAAACCCACCTTCTCTTAAGCTAAAGTAGACCGAGCTAACCCGTATATTAGCATATTACTAAGATAAGCAGAAGGCACTGTAGAATCATTTAGGAGGTGAGCTTGTCAAATTGAATGTGGAGGGACACCATCCTCGACAACCCAGCCCCGGCCGGTAGCTTGGGCGGAACTGTGAAGAAGGTCAGCTCCTGCACGTTGACGTCGTCGGGATTATTGCTGCTTGTTACCTTGATTTCCACCTTGACGAAATCAGTCCTGCCTTTGGGATCCCCCGGCGGGCCATTCGCCCACAGCTTGGCCGCGTAGTGCGGCAGTGGGGACGCTGCTGCTCTGATGCAGGCGACTGACACGATGATAGGTGCGCCGATGTCGAGCACGCCGCTGACCAAGAAAAACGCATGGTCGTCCTCCTCCGTGAACAGCAAGAGTCGTGGCTCCGACACTGGCACTTGCAGCAGGAGCACCATGTCGTACTTGATCATGTGCACGGGCATGGGATGCACGATGCTGATGTGGTGGGAGAGCACCAGCGGCGGGCCTTCATAGCCGCAGATGGGCACGGGGCATTTGGAGGGCGCGAGCGGACACACACTCTGGTGATCGGCAAGCTTGTGGTAAGTGACGTAGAGCCCACAGCCTTCGTGCAGGCACTCCCCCCTCACCAAGGAGAGGACGGCCTCCTTCGCCGTGTTCCGCACGTCAAAGCCGCCGCTGCGCTTGCACTTCTGGCACTGCTGCTGGTTCCCAGGGTGCTCGCAGCGGTAGTCTGCGCAGGCCAGGTGCCCTCCCTTGCACTGCACAAATCAATCGAACAACACATCAATCAAGACACATGCACCTTGCTCGATCAGCCGAACGGACAAGGTGTATTCGAACCTCATACACTAGAGGCTTCAAGGGGTGGAGGCACAAGAGGTAGTGGAGCAAGGTGAGGTCCATAGAGACCATGGAGAGCTCCATCATCAGGTCATGTTCCGTCGGCATGATCTCGCCCTCCTCATGCACAACCATCTCTCGCTTTAGGGCCGGGGCATTACATCATGTATTCATACTACTTCAAGGTGCATTAAATCAACACATGCAAGTACAATATCAAAAGGGAAGTCACGGCATGCATGCATGCGTTGTAATTAATGCATTGGTAAACGCCATGTAAACCATAAAGGAGGGACTACTCCCTCCGTTTTTATTTAGTCCGCGTATTAGATTTGGTAAAAGTCAAGCTTTTATAAACTTTGACCAAGTTTATAGAAAAATTAACATAAGCAATAACAAACCAATACTCTATTTGTTTTGATAAATGTTTATATTCTTTTTATTATTATTGAATGTACTTTCACATCATATATACTCTATTTGTTATGATAAATGTTTATATTATTTTTTATAAACTTGGTCAAACTTTATGAAAATTTGATTTCAGTCAACTCTAATATGCAGAGTAAATACAAACGGAGGGAGTATTTGCCTTTCTAGAGATTTCAACAAGTGACTAGGAGTACACCCTAAATGAGTACATACGGATCAAAATGAGTGAATCTACACAGTAAATAAATACACAGTTCTCTCGTTTTCCTCTCCGCCTTAGTCACGGTGCACAATATTGAGTATACTACTACTGACTAGTTCATCACAAAAAACAAACTACTGAGTAGTCTCTTTTTGACACGTATTTACATTGATACGGTTGGAATGCCAATGAGGTAGAGGGTAGCAATTCCCGAAATGTTGAACGGTCAAGGATGCCTCCGCGTTGAGTTAGCATGCAGAGGTAGGAGTAAGTAATTGGAAAGCAGAATGGAGCCAGCACGATGTGAATGCAATGGAGTTTGGACTCTCATAAGGGCGCCCCACCACTCCAATCCATCTACTCCTAGTCTCTGTGCAACACTGCCTACTCCAATCCAAGACCAAGACCAAGTGACCAGAAGCCGCGAGCACCCATGGTGTCGATGGACGCGAGCGACAGTCGTCTATGACATATCATCCAAGACGCCGACCTGTGGCCCCGCACCATGCAGCATTTGCAGGCGGTCCTGGCGAACACCGATGTCATAGCACTCGTCGACGTCGGCTTTGCCTCTTGCATGTGCTAGATGATGGTTGAATCCATCCACAAGTTCACCGCCGTCAAGAAGCACACGGACGACCTTGCCGTACTGCTGCAGCCCGCGCACCCAGGCTCCTTGTTGCCTGCCACCCTCATCGGCCTCCAATGTACGAACTCTTTAAAGCGTTGGTGGCCCTATAGTTGCTAGAGGTCGCGATGAAGAATGTGCACCTCGAGGCCACGCTCGCTACGCAGTGCCTCGCCATGCAAGAAACTGTCGACCTGCACATCCACGTCTACGAGGAAATTGTCTACATTGGCCACTACAAGGCCAGCGAGGACAGAAAGACGTTGGCCTTCTTCCAGCGGCTGGAATTTTTGGACGCCATTGTTCAGAAGCACGTCGACCTGGCCACAAAAGCTGCTGCTACTTAGCCGCCGTTTGGTGGGTCAGCCCCCTGAGTCGAGGAGGTGGACGTCATCGATGGATGCATCTTTCTTCTTGCCTCCTATAACCAGCACTGCATCGCCTTGTGGCCTTAATGTTTTATTAGTGTATGGCCTTTTTATCCCTTGCTCTTATTTGGCGTTAATTATATGTAGTATCACCGTCTTCGACCTGGCGTACTACCTAGGTCCTAGTGTGTTAGTCACTTTTGTAATTTGTGCTAAATTTTGACCAAAGATTTAACTAACAAAATGTTAGTGCATGTCAAAAAAATTATATCATTTGATTTGTATTTGAACATAGTTTTCAATGATATAATTTTGGTGAAATGCATGAACCTTTTGTTAGTCAAATTTATGGTCAAAAATTTGGCACAGATTACGACGGGGAGCAATAAACTAGGACAGAGGTAGACTGGTCCATCATGATCGTGTTTTGTGTCTAATTTTGACTTCAGTGACCCAACCTACATGGAGGGAGTGCTGTATATATTGGCGCGACAACCAAATTTAAACTGATGTTACTACTAGTCACGAGTTCAAAACGAGAAAGCGGAACAAGTACAACATGCCTGTGCCGCTCGCGTTGCACTCCCACACGATCGTGGTGCACAATGTAGTAACACTAGTAGAAAAACGACCTAATGTTCAGTTCATTAGTCCCGGTTTGTAAATCAACCAGCACTAATGCATCCATTAGTCCCGGTTTGTAAATCAACCAGCACTAATGCATCCATTAGTCCCGGTTCGAACGACTATGCATTAGTCCAGTTCATTTGTGACCTATAGTCCCAGTTTTTGTCACAAACCGGGACTAAAGGGGTGGTGGCAGGCTGGCGTCAGGCTGGGGCCCCACGAGCCCCTTTAGTCCTAGTTTGTGACAAAAACTGGGGCTAAAGGGCCAACCTATAATCCCGATTTGTATCACAAACTGGGACTAAATGGGTCTAACCTTTAGTCCCGGTTGGAGACACAAACCAGGACTAAAGGGCAATTTCAAACTCTACCCACCTTGTATCGCCTTGTTAGTTAAAAAAACAAAAGAAAATGATAAAAAAATTTCAAAAATTGAAATCCTTCAAGATGTAGTTATGTTACTACATCTAGTAGTTAGGGAAATTTAAAAACATAAATTTCGACATGTTTTGCAAAAAAGTGTTATGAAAAAGTAAAACGACCATATCTTTTGCATACGATGTCGAAAAAAGGCATAATATATCAAAATGTTTAGCATGAAAATCCGCATCCGAATTCGACCGCCGTAGGCCGTTTTGCAAATTTTTAGAATCCTCAAATTATAAAAGGAAAAGAAGTTATGCTCAAATTTTAGTTTTTTGAAATTTTGTTAAATCTGGTCAAACTATGGTCTAACTACTTATTCAAGAAATATTAGTGTTACTAAATAATTATTTTACTTTTTTTGAGTTTTGGTCAAACTATGGTCAAATCTGGTCAGACTATGGTCAAACTATGGTCAAACTACTTATTCAAGAAAAAATAGTGTTACTAAATAATAATTATTTTTTAGAATATTAGTTTCAAACTCAAACGGTGAAACGCGGGGCTTCATGCTCAAGCTAAACTCCTAAGGGTTAATTGGATTGACAACTTACTATTGTCAGGTAAACAACAAGTGCAGATTTGAAAACTAGGGGACTAGAACTCGAAAGTTAAGCGTGCTTAGGCTGGAGTAGTGAGAGGATGGGTGACGGGCTAGGAAGTTAGACGATTTGGAAAATGTTCTCCACACTTTACCAATGATGAGGGGTGATTAGAGATTAAATCGTCAAATAATTCAGAAATTCGAAAATTAGAAAAAACTAATCAAACTTTTTTGAATTTTTTTTAAAAAACCTTTAGTCCGGTTTGGTGTTACCAACCGGGACTAAAGGTCCCCCAGCCCCCGGCGCGGGCTTGTGCCACATGGTGGGCCTTTGGTCCCGGGTCATGCTGAACCGGGACTAAAGGGGGGGACCTTTAGTCCTCACCCTTTAGTGCCGGTTATTGAACCGGGACTAAAGGTCCTTTATGAACTGGGACTAAAGGTCGTTTTTCTACTATTGTAAATGACTTGTCTCTTGTTGACCCGCATTTACATTGATACGGCTTGAATGCTAAGGAGGGAGAGGGTAGCGGTTCCCGAGATGTTGAATGGTCAATGATGCGTCCTCAATTAGCATGTAGAGGGAATTAATTGGAGAAGCAGAATAGACACAGCACGATGTGAATGCAACAGAGTTTGGACTCTCATATAAAGGCGCCCACCACTCCAATCCATCTACTCCTATTCTCTGCGCCACACTGGCTACTCCAATCCAAGACTAAGTGACCAGAAGCCACAAGCACCTATGGAGGCGATGGACGCGAGTGGCAGTTGGCTGTGCCAGATCATGCAAGACATTGGCCTACTGCCACACACTGCACAGCGTTTCCAGAAGGTGCTGGCGACTGCCACTGTCGTAGCCCTCGCCGACGTCGACTTTGCCTCTCGCATGGACGACATGATGGTCCGCTCCATCCGGAAGTTCACCGCCGTCAAGAAGCGAGTGGACGACCTTGTCGTACTGCTCCAGCCCGCGTTCCCAGGCTCCTCATTGCCTGCCACCCTCATCGGCCTTCATGGTGACGAACTCTTTCAAGCCCTGGTGGCCCTGCAGGTGTCAGAGGTCGCGATGAAGAATGTGCACCTCGAGGCCGCGCTCGCCGCGCAGCGCCTCACCATGCAAGAAACCGTCGACCTGCACATCCACGTCTATGATAGAATCGTTTACATAGGCCACTACAAGGCCTATGAGGACAGCAAGACGTTGGCCTTGTTCCAGCGGATGGAATGTTTGGAGGCCATTGTTTAGAAGCACGTCGACCTAGCCACGAAAGCCGCTGCTACTTAGCCGCCGTTCGATGGGCCGGCGCCCTGAGTCGAGGAGGTGGACATCATCAATGGATGCATATATATTCTTGCCTCCTCTAACAAGCACAGCATCGCCTCATGGCCTTAATGTTTTATTAGTGTATGGCACTTTCATTCTAGTCGTAACATTTTTTTAAAGAAAACGAGACCAACCCAGGCTAGACTAGCCTATTGGCATTTTTTATAGAAGAAAACTCCGTGAGCACCAAGCGCTCGATTCGAGACTCGAACCCTGGTGGACTGGCTACGAACTCCCGCGCCTTGCCAACAGAACGTATGCTCCATTCTCCAGTTGTAACATTTTGACTGTGAGGTGGGACTACAGTTGAGCAAACCAACCATCGGGAAATCCCCACCCCGCCCACCGCGCGTCGTCTGAGTTAGAATTAGAAGAGAGAAACAAGGGAGAAGAGCTAGCTGTTGCACGGATGTTGTTATCAGATGGGACTCATGTTGATAGAATAGGAGTACTGAGTAGCCGTACCTCTTTTTTCATTTTTTGAGGGAAAAAGTAGTCGTACGTCTAGTACCACTAGTTTGGTGCGTGCGACCTATACCTGTCATCACTTTAGGTCTCCTTTTTGAACCATAGCTACACTTCATAGTACATATATTTTCACGCATTTATCCTCCTATATGTACCCCTCTATTTCCGCGTGCTCCCTTTCGCCTACATGTGGGACATAGAGCATCTGGGTCGTAGTGCATGCACGACTCGGAGCATATGCAACCATGCTGGTGTACTTTACATTTCAGACCTGACGAATTACATACAAACCCCCCACAGAAGAATAAATAAATAAATAAATTACTTCATGCAAACCGGATTATTTTCATAGAAACTGGAGCACGTTCATTAAATTTTGGACATAACACATTTATAAAAAATGACCGGACCTAAACCAGTCTAAGGGCCTCTTTGATTCACAGGATACTGAAAATACAGGAATGGGGAAAGTATGATGGCAATGAGCCGAGACGAGGAGGAAGAGGAGTAGTATTTTACATGCTATAGACTAGATTGTAGCACATTGTTTTTATGGCCATATCACCACATTGTTTTCTATGGCCTATCGCCTGCTGGTTCACTGGGTTGCCGTGGTTCGCACTCCTCCGATGTGAGTAGTACTAGTATATACACTATATATACCGGATGATTCTTTGCTCCTTCTTACGTACTTCGCCGACATGTGGGAGAGCTAGCATCCAGGTCAACGTGTCATGCACCAGATTAGAGTGGCGAACGGATGGGGGGTATCACCCGGTCGTAGCGCCAGTAATTCATGACTATAGTGAGTAGTCAAATCACAAGACCCCGTCTTTCCAACAGTAACGCGCCGTCAAATCTTACAGCCCTACCTTTCCAGCAGTAAGTTGAATCCGCTACTCCCTCACCCTCCTCGCCTCTCTGTCAAACTGCCTACATGAAAACTGCCGTGCGTACTGCCCGGGAAAAGACCCGCACTCAAATTTAACTAGTCATAGTATAATTTTGTATCGATGAATTGCTCCATAGAGCAGAAAACCAAAAGAAAAATGTGGTACATGTAAACAAATACAGTTCAAGCTCAAGCTAGCAATTCAGAATGTAAACCATGCATATACGTATAGGTTACTTCAAAGTACTGAGTCCATTGATGCCATGTGGTCAAACTATTAGCAGAATAACTATTCTGCACACCACTTCCACACTGCACACTGAACGCAAGTGCACTGCATCTTCTGGACGACGAGCACTGCAATATAGACTAGTGAACTTCGCGTCGGAAAAAACTGCACGCAGTGTTTTTCTGGTACTGTTTTCGCTCTAATTTTTTGATTGTTTATCGGAACAAGGCGTATAATATACCGTCGAAAAGCTATGGATTAGGCGCAACTTTGACATGTTGAACAGTTTCCGAGATTCCACACGGTTTAAGAGCAGTTTTGAAAATGGTGCGGCGGATGACAAGTGGCAGCGAGCATTTTTCGCGTTTTTTTTCTAAACCGCTTGTCGGAATGAAGCAAATGGTACGCCGTTGGATAGATATCATCGAGGTGTATCTTCTCCATATATAAATGTTTCTCTAATTCGTTACGGTTTAAGAGCAGTTTCAAATTTACGAAATCGCGGAACTCTATTTTTCAATTTTTTTGAAATTTTTGGTACTGTTTTTGCTCCAGTTTTCTAACCGTTCGTCGAAACTAAACGTATGATACGACGTTGGAAAGCTACGGACAAGGCGCAACTTTCATATGTTGAAATGGTTTTGAGATTCCTTACGGTTTTTAGTTAATTTTGAAAATCGTGCGGCTGACTTCGAGAGGCAGCAGCTGTTTTTTTGCGAAATTTTTACGAACGGCTGGTCGGAATAATTCAAATCATACGCTATTGGAAAGATATCGACGAGACACAACTTTTTCATGTAGAACACTCTCTCTAATTCCTTACGGTTTAAGAGCAGTTTCGATTTTACCGAAAAGCGGACACTCTGTTCTTCGCGAGACCAAATTCGTCATATTTACTGCATCGGACAGAAAAATGCATTGTTTCAGAAAAAATACCGCACTGCATCAGATGAGCAAGTGCACTGCATGGTTTGTTTTTGTTTAGACGTATTTTTTCTCAGACGAGGAAAGAAGAACGCACTGCTTCAGACGAAATGCCGCACTTCATTAGATGGGCAAGTGCACTACATGGTTTCTTTTTGTTTAGACGTATTTTTTCTCGGACGGGGAAAGAAGAACGCACTGCTTCAGACGAAATACCGCACTTCATCAGACGAACAAGTGCACTGCATGATTTCTTTTTTTGTGGGACGTAAATTTTCCCAAACGATGTGGAGTGCACTTCATGTCGAGCGTTGGTGAACCGCAATACTATGAAAAGTGAACCTCGAGACTACCGTAAACGGGCCTTGACACTACCGAAAGTAAACAGCGTGAGTTTTTTCCAAACTTATTTTTTTTCTGTGCATAGACCGGGTGAGTGGACCGCACGGACTGAGCGAGTGAACTACATCTAATAAGAAGTGAGCTTCTTTTGAGATGTTTTTGTTTTCTGTTTACCAAGTAAACCACGAAGGAGTTTAATAGCGAACTGCGTGAGAGAACAAAATGAGCTTCAATACATACATACCCATTCAATATTTTCACACAGCCACAATCAGATTAGTCAACTGCATTAGGTTTTATTTTTTTTTCAAAGTGTGCACTGCTATTGCATGCCGTTTGAATCTTTTTTTCACATCCCTTTGAAAAATATCAAAAGGAAAAGTTAACCATTAAACACGACAAGAGCAACCACATTTTTTGTTTATTCTTCACCATTTTTGTGGTTGTCGATCAACTACATATTAGTTTATTCTTCACTATTTTTTTTGTTGTCCTTTTACTACGTACGACAAAAAACTTCGAACAAGTGAAGCACTATGGCAGGAACAAGCTAGCGAACCATCTGTATGAGTGCGCGAGTCCAAAAACAAAAGCAAAAGATAATGTTTGCATTTTAGAAAAAGAAACTGTATTGTAGTGCACTTCAGTTTTCTTCTCTACACAACAAACTGAGCATCAGTAATTTGTCTCCCACCCGCACACCCACGGAGGCTGAAGCTCACACCCACATACAACGAACCACAGGCTAGCAGCAATGGTTTACACGACAATGATCACAGAAACTGCACACCAGAAGAGCGAACCACATCAACAAAAAAAGTGAAGCACAACAAGTCAAGGAGCGAACCTCTCACGACAGAATATGCTAGCTTATTATAGACAATAAAAAAAGTCGATAAACAACAACGCCGGTAATTTGATGAAGCATCAAGCCACGCAGGCGTCGATGTTGGTGGACTTGCGATGCAGAGCTTGCGGCCGTCAGCTAGGCTGTGAGATGGATTGCACGAGATCTTGATGAAACCTTCCCATTGCTTTTTTCAAAATCCTGCAATATGCACAAGATGCAACAAATCTGACTGTCTTCATCATCGAGGAAAAAGGAAAACTGCAGCCTTGTATCGGGGAACTGGACGGACGAGGCGAACCGCACTGCACGCGCACATGCTCCTTCTCTCCCGCTCGCCATTATGTCGTCAGTGCAGCCCTGAAACCACAGGAGCGTGGCCATGTGGACAACATGGTGGGTCACGCAGAGGAGGAAGGGAGAACACGCCAGTGGGTGTGAGGTGGAATGCACGACGGGGAGCTCTGTCGTGGCCGAACTGAACTTCAAATAACTTGTAAAACCTCTAAACAACCAACCCGAATAACAAAAACAATTGAAATTGAATTGGAACCCAGTAAACTGAACTTGTTGTATCCCGAAAGTGAACCACATGTCACTTTTTTCAGAACCCAGTAAACTGTCGTCGCCGCTGCAGCTCCTGTGCTCCCGTCGTCGCGCCGGGGAAGCTACGCACGCACGCCAAGTGGACTGCGATGGCCCACCTAGAGGAAAGCAACACAGGAAGTGCAGTTCGAGAGGGGAGGGGCCATGGCAGTTTTTCTCACCTGGCTCAGCCGCGTGCTTGGAAAGGGAGGGCTGTCCTGCAGGTTGCCGGCTGGGGATGGTAGGGAGCGGCGTTCGCTAGCGGTCAGGAGGAGAAAGGTGTGGGGGACAACTGAATCCGGGTGTGGAGAGCATGGATCCCGACCACAGCAGTGCAGCAGAAGGTCGGCAGGCGTCAAGGAAGTCATCGGGGTAGGGGTGAGCCATGGCGTTGGTCGCATTGTGAGGTGATTGGGGCGGGGCGGACGGATGTCGCCGGATCAATAGCCGGGTCACCTCGGGACGGGGAGGGGTGGTGTGGCGGTGGCTTGTGGGTGGTGCTCCAGTGGTGGCATTAGCAGAATGTGGACTTGGTCGGGGGGCATCGCGGCGGCGGCCTGGGTAGTGCTCCAGCGTCGGTAGAAGGTGGTCGGGGGGTGGGCGGCGGCCTGGGGGTGCTGCTCCGGCAGCGGCGTGCTAGAAGGTGGAGGGTAGGTGGCGATTTGGATCGGGGGCCGAGGAAGTGGCAATAATACACACGTGTTAGCAGAATAAGCTTTTTGTGTGCAGAATAAGAGTCTTAAGGGTGTTAGCAGAATAGATCCACCCTATATATATATATATATATATATATATAGGGAAGGGTCTGAGCGCATGCTTTACCAGGACAAGACAGTGGTAGCAACATTTTCTCTCTGCTCACCGCTGGTCACAGCTCCGGCTGGATCCCTTCGGCCGGTGTGTGTAGAGGACTAGTGCATCGTTCACGCGGTCATCGGCGGCAAAGGAGGAAACCCACAGCTGTCGGTGTGTCCCGATCCTCTGCCCGTGCCGTTTTCTCCGACACACCACCGGCTCGGGAGACCCTCCGACCCTTCTTCCTCCCTATCGTATTGTGTGCAGATCCTACCTGCCGCAGCCGACATACTGATGACCCTCAGTTATAAGTTCTTCCAAAGCGGCCTTGCTCTACTGCCCCAGCTCCCCACGTGTTTGCATGTGCATCTTTACGATTTAGCTACACTTTAGTCGACTGAATCG
>NC_041391.1:177295585-177352420 GCF_002162155.2 Triticum dicoccoides
GAGGTACCCCATTATCTATCCTAGGGTTCAGGGTGGGGGCGGTGTTCGCTGGCGGTGGGGGGCGCGGTCGTGGGGCGGTGGCGTGGGGATCGCCGGAGAAATAGCTCGGCGTGGGGGGCCTAGAGGGATGGTCGGGGCAGCGACGGACTGGCGGTGGGGAGTGGTTTCGGGGAGGGAAAGGCGGCCCGAGAGCTACTTCATGCAGTCGAATCTAGGACTTGGTTCAAACAAGGAAGAAAGGGGAAAGCCGTAGCATGAATCGAGGACTTGATTCAAAGAGGAAATAATAGGGGGAATGTAAGACTGGTTATCCGGCCAGTCTCTTGGTTGAAAAGGGAAATTAAGGGAAAAGGCAGTACAAACTGGATAAGGAACAAATCTACTATTTGGTGGAAAAAAGGATAGAAAGTGGCGGCTGGTGGACAAGTAAATATAGTATGTCCAGGATTAGATTTGCTGCCCTCACATAGTAAAAGGTCTCCAGGATTAGATTTTCTGCCCTCACAGAGTATGAACAAACTCGGCATCACCACTCTATGCCTCCTTGTAGGTACATTGTGCTGATGCGTCCACTGTCGCATGTCCTTATACCAACTTTTTGCTGTTGTTAATGTAAGGGTGCATGTAAAATGAAGCGATCACATTGATACCTTAAGGACATGTCTAACCAGTGTTATTGTTAATCTAATGCCTCCAGTGATATGATGCAATTAAACTGTGTTACAAATGGTACTCCTGATGTTTTTCCCAGTTTGATAAGTAAGTTGCTTCTTTACGCTGCTGATTGTCCTAGTATCCCCACAGTCCCATGCCCTTAAACCAACTCTTTAGCTACTGTTGATCTACTGTATCTAGTAAACAAGCAATGCCACCATTAAAGTAATCCCATATTTGACGAATGTCATTGTTGATCATAATGCTTCCAGTAACATGAAGCATTGCTGACGTTTTAAAACTTCTACTGTCCTTGCGTGATTTCCATGAACATAATCAAGATGCTTCTGTCGGTGTTCTGGGAACAGGGGTACCCAGACTTGCCTGCCTGCGGCCTGCAGCGTGGCTCGAGGAACGGCCCAGTACGTCCCATCTTCATCAACACATGCTCAAGACCCTCGCGAGGGGACAAGCCTCGCGGGGCGGACGATAGGAAGCTTCCTCAGGCACAGCCTCGTCAGGCTGGCTCGCGAGGAGGCGGAGAGATCAAGGCAGGGTACCTCACAAGGTGCCCATGACGCAAGCCATGACGACCGAAGCCAGGCGGGCGCCAGCCTACGCAGAGTCCTTTTTTCCTCTTTGGGGGCAAGCGCAGGTGAGAGTATCAAGCAAAGGCAACCATTTCAGTGCAATGAGAACAAGACCAGCAGAGCGGCAGGATGGAGGTCATCGTGGAGCCCAAGCCGGCGTCACCGTGAGAGTCTTTGGCAGGCGAGGACCGACTTTAGCCATGATAATGTACTAGATGTTCCCCTTCAAAATGGCCAATTGTTGGCGCCCTTCCCGCTCAATATTTGGGAAGAGGACCAAGGCCTCGCTCTATAAATAGGGCTAGCCGCCACAGAAGAAAGGGACCCGGATTGAATCCTTCCCAAGAGGCATCACCTCCACAAGAACTCCTCCCCTCGCGAGGCAGTTCTTCCTTTGTATTGTTCATCATCAGCCCCTGAGGCAATCCACACACCACAAACTAGAGTAGGGTATTACACCACAATGGTGGCCCGAACTAGTATAAACCTCATGTCCCTTGTGTTGTTCTTCGTGTAGTTTAGATCCTTGCGAGGTGATGAGACGTGAGTAGGTAGGAGGTGTGATCTCCGTGCGCACCCCAGACTTCGAACCTTAAGGGTCTACCGGAACCCGAAATCCGACATTTGGCGCGCCAGGTAGGGGTGCGCCGGAATCCACCTTCCACCGCCCTGTGTTTCACTGTCCGTCACATCCATGTCAGACGCTTGTCGAGCCCGCGCCGAGCGCCCGGCCGCTCTCGTCACTCGCGTCGCCCAGACGGCCCCCGTCGGTGGATACCCCCGTTGTTCCCTGTCGCCTGCTATCAACGCCGCCACCGGCCCGGTGGGGAACGAGCAGCAGGCGTCATCCCTGTATCCTTCGGTGCGGCGAGAAGGACGCACCGCCACCCCGTCGCTGACTCCAGCCGGTTCCTTGTCCCACGCCCGTCGCGCTCCTGCGGACGCGCACACCGCGCTGGTCCTGGTGCGGGAGCTCCTGCACTACCATCCCTTCGACGACCTCTACGACGAGTGGCTTGCCCGCATCACCGAGGTCGTCAGCGCCGCTGGGGGCTCCCATGCGCCATCCCTCTCCGTGGACCGCGCCCCGCCCTGCGCGGGTAACAAAGCTCCGGGGGCACCTCAGCCGCCTCCCCCTCAACAGGGCGCCTTAGCCCCAAGGCACGTGGCCCCTGGACGGGACCCGCTCCGTCCGGCGCCAGCACAACAAGAGAAGAGCTGCCAAGAGATCCCTCGTCCCCAAGAAGTTACCTGTGTGCTCCCCGCACCGGCCCGTCACGACCGCGCTCCTGCTCCAGCGTGCGAAGACCCCGCGCTGCTCCTGGCGGCAGCGCACGGAAACTTCCAAGATCAAGCTCTCCCTCACCAAAGGCCTCCCATGGCCACTGCAGGCTGTCATGCCTTCATCGCCGAGCTGCGTAGCGTGGACTGGCCGGGCAAGTTCAAGCCAGATCCGTCCCCGCGCTACGATGGCATGGCTGACCTTGCGGAGTTCCTCTAGCTCTGTGAGCTGGGCATAGAAGATGCCAACGGGGACGAGAAGGTCATGGCGAACTGGTTTCCCATGGCGCTCAAGGACGGTGCCCGCACCTGGCTCCTGGCACGATTTCCTCCTGGGACAAGATGTGCACCCGCTTCATCGCCAACTTCCAAGGTACCCGCGACCGGCCCCCAGCCATGAGCGACTTGCACCGCATCAAGCAGCAGCCAGGAGAGACCCTGCAAAAGTTCATCCAGCGTTTCAACAATGCTTGCCTTAAGATCCCCAGGGTTTCTGAGGAGGCCATCATCTCAGCCTTCTCTGACGGCGTGCGTGACGTCAAGATGAAAGAGGAGCTTGCGATCCATGAAGACCTCTGCACCTCCCTGGAGCTGTTCAATTTGGTGAACAAGTGCGCCAGGGCTGAGGAAGGATGCCTTTCCCTCCTTGAGCTGCCGGCTGCCGACCCAGAAGAGAAGAAGCCCAAGGTCAAGGACGTGAAGCGCAAGGGGGCTGCCGTGCTTCCAGCGGAGCTGGACAGCAAGTGAGGCAGGGATCAGCCTGAGTCATCCAAGGGAAGCCGGTACTGCGTGTACCACGACCTCCACACCCACAACACCAACGAATGCCAAGAGCTCAGGGCCATGCGGGATGTGCGTGCCGGCCGACGCCCCGAGCGCAGCGATCAGGGCTATGGCCGAGGAGGAGGAAGAGGTCGAGGACAATGGGAAGACCACGGACCTCGCCAAGGGTGGCGTGACCGACCTCGCGAGGACCGCTGGCAGGACCAGCCTCGCGAGGGAGGATGGAGGGATCAACCTCGCGAGGATCTCCCACAAGGCAACGCGGGCCTCCCTCCTCTGCCACCACAGCCGAGGAGGAATGAAGACCATCATCAGGATGAGGGGGCTGGAGGCTTCCAGGAGCCGCGTGCAATCGCTTGCATCTTGGGCGGCGCTCAGGCCCCGGCCTCTCAGCGCATCTTCAAGCATTTCACTCGCGAAGTGAATGCAGTCCTGCCCAAGCTCGAGGCCACACGCCCTCTCAGGTGGTCAGTGTGCGCCATCACATTCAGCTCAGCGGATCAGCTCAAGTGCGCGGCCACAGTCGGAGTCCTCCTGATGCTTTGTTCCCCAATCATCAGCAATGTGCAAGTCACTAGGATCCTCATTGATGGCGGAGCAGGGCTCAATGTCCTGTCCGTCGAGACATTCAACAATATCCAAGTGTCATACAATCAGCTGTAGCCAACCAAGCCTTTCTTAGGAGTCACTGATGGTTCCACTGTTCCAATAGGGCAGGTCCGCCTTCCTGTTACCTTCGGGAAGCATGCGAACTATCATACAGAGCTCATTGACTTCGACGTCGCCCACATCCGCCTGCCGTACAATGCCATCCTCGGGTACCCAGCTCTGGCCAAGTTCATGGTCGTGACTCATCATGGCTACTATGTCCTCAAGATGCCAGGAAGCGGTGGAGTCATCACGGTGCCTTGTGAAGAGAGATATGATGTGTGTTCTTTGGAGCGTGCTTTTCAAGCCGCGTCAACCGAAGAGCCAGATCACAGGAGCGGAAGGCCCCCCGAGGCAGTCGCTAAGAAGAAGAAGACATCGCCTGGTCCGAACCCTCGGGAGGCAGGCCCCTCAGGATCCGCGCCCATTCAGGGTGCACCTCCTTCTGTCGCATAGGAAGGGCGCGCCCGGCGCCCTCCTCGAGCAAGGCTCGGGGGCTCTCTCCTGGAGGGCCATCGACTTTGCTAACATCAGGATGGAGGCACTTGGGCACCACTTCGAGGCGTTTTTCAAAGCACGTTTCCCTCAGGAAGGAGCAAGGCAAGGAGGGCCAAACCCTCAGGAGTTCGTCAGCGAGATCATTCAGGAGCTGCAGGAGTCAAGAGTCATGAGTGGCAGCCGCCTCTTACCCTCCATAGCTCCCCATCCGGGCGAGGATGGTGGGCTGCGCGTCTGCATCGACATACCAAGACCCAACCGAGCCACCTCTCAGGAGCGCCTCTGGCCCTCACGCGTGGGACGCTGCGAAGGTCCACCCCACAGCTATGTTCGCATGCCTTAAAGCTTGCCGAACACAGCTGATGTGCGTTAGCACCTCATGAGGAGCATCTTGGAGGCTCAAGCGGCCAGGCATTCCACAGTCCTGGCAGAGATGGAGATGGTCCGCGAGGAGCCGCCAGCGCCTCCGGAGCCTCCCGAGGCTCCTAGGCCTTGGGGCTTGTCAAGATCGGCTTCCGCAGCGCACACCGTCCGCTACTTCAGCATCCCTTCATCTTCAACATCATCAGGTGACATCCTTCGAGTTTCATTTTCAGCTGGGAGCGCCCCCAGGGCTGCATCATTCCCAGGCTGCGTTGGTCCGTCCCTGCGGCATGTATCCCTTTTGTTCATATTTTTAGCTTACTTTGTTGGAGGCGCCCCTGGGGCTGCATTATCCCCAAGCCACTCGGGCCTGACCTGGCGGCATGTATCCCTTTCGCGTTTATTCGGGTCGAGCGTTTGACCCACCATGATCATTACTTGATGCCTGTGGCGGCACCCCTCTTCCCTCATGCCGGCCGCTTGCATGTTAAAGGGGGGGGGGTACCTGAGCATCGCGACTCATGGACTCTTACTGGCACTCCAGCCCTCACCTCCTGGCCTTGTCCACGGCATCGCGACCTGGCATACCAGCGACGACTGAGCTTGCTCGAGGGCCGGGACCTGAGGACGTAGAACATCGGCATCTAACCAAATTTGCAGGAACACATTACAAGTAAAGGCCCAGAGCCAGGCGCGACCCGCCTTGAGGTAGGGCCTCGTGAGTCCCGCGCAGGCTCACGAGTGCCCAAATACACCTCGTCAGGCCCTTCCATGCCAACCACGTGTCAGGACGGGGTTGTACACGCCCCGGGGGCTCCTCCTGGAGGGGAGCCCCCTCCCACGCACCAGTGGAAGCACATTGCTCCGCCCTGGCTGACGACACTGCCGAGGAGCGGCTATGCCCGTACACATACGGAAGCGCTATGCTCCGCGCTGGTGATAAACAACTGAGGGTGGCCCCGGCCGCATCAACCTCAGGGAGCCCAGAGCTCAGTGTACGGCCCCATCGTAATGCCTCCCCTTGGGAGTGCTGCGCGAGGGGGCTGGGCACAGGGGCTACGCCTGGGTCACGCCCAGGCGCACACCACCCAGCCAGGCCCCTCGAGCCTCGTTCGTCGCACGTCTCTCCCCGAGCGGAGCCAAGGTAAGAAGGCCGTTTGAATGTCAAGGGGGACTCCTGAGCATCGCGACTCAGGAGCCTAACTAGTCACGTAGCCCCTCACCCCTTAGTTCCGAAAGGCTAACACAGTTGAGGTATGCGCGGGGCCGGGCCCTCCCGACGTAGAACGGTAGATTTACTCATACATCTCCCCTCCCTACTTGCTATTCGCGTGTCAAGGGGGACTCCTGAGCATCACGACTCAGGAGCCTAACTGGTCACGTAGCCCCTCACCCCTTCGTTCCGAAAGGCTAACGGCGATTGAGGTATGCGCGGGGCCAGGCCCTGCCGACGTAGAATGGTAGATTTACTCATACATCTCCCCTCCCTACTTGCTATTCGCGCGTCAAGGGGGACTCTTGAGCATCGCGACTCAGGAGCCTAACTGGTCACGTAGCCTCTCACTCCTTGGTCCCGTCCTGGTTTCCGGTCGGGGCTAATGGCGGCTGAGGTATGCGCGGGGCTGGGCTCTGCGACGTAGAACACAAGCAAGTAGGAAGGAAAAACACAAATCTCAAGGAATTCAAAAGAAAATATTAGAGTCCATAGATTGTTTTCACAACGCCAAACATAAGTTTAAACGCCTCCACGAGGCATGATGCATGTTGCAGGAGCTAAAAATAGAACAGGAGCCGCGAAGGGGTCATTTTCTGGCAGTGCCATCGCTGGTGGCGGAGTTGCGCTGGGCAGCTTCGCCTCGCGGAGCCTTAGGATCGGCGGCATCTCGCCTTGGCTTGGTGCTGAAGGTGCGGAACCTCGCCAGCAGAGCCTCCGCTCGACCCTTCACGGCCTCAGCAGCGGCAGCGGAAAGCTCGCCGCTCGCAGGCTCCAGCAGGCTATCAAGGTCAACGTTGGGGTCGCGAAGGTAGACGTGAGTGAAGACGCGCGTCAGCGCTGCAGAAGAAAGGACACGCGCCTCAGCCTCGGCCGTGGGGCCAAGGCCAATGGGGACATCTTCAAGGGCACAGACCAGGAAGGGAAGCAACTTGGCGGGGCCGTCCTCGGCGCCGACTAGCGGTTTTTCCAGGCCACCATCGTAAAGCGTCTTCAGTGAGGCGCGAGCCCTCTCCTCCAGCTTCGCAAAGCCAACGCGGTCCTCGGCCAGGACCCGCGCCCTGCCGTCCAGCTCGACCCTCTTCGCCTCCAACGCCTGCTCCAGCGTATCTAAGTGGCCATGGCATTCATCAAGCTTGGCATCCCGGTCCTTGGCGGCAGTCTCACGAGCCTTCATCTCTTCCTCCTTCTCCTAGCAGTCACGGGCCTCCTTGGTGAGCTGGTCGCGCAGGCCTTGCAGCTCGCTCTCCAACGCCTTGCAGTAGCCCCGGACATCCGCAACCTCACCCAAGGCGGCGTCGCGAGTGGCCTTGGCCTGACAGATGGCATGCTTCTCCTCATCGCAAGCGGTCACGGCCTGAACCAGCGCTGCTCGAACTGAAGCATCAGGGCGGACCTAGCCGGAGGCCAGCTCCAGGCGCCCGGCCACCAAGCCAGGGTCGGCGCCCTGAAGATCTTCTCGCAGCCGGTCCAGCTCAGCAGCAGGACGATCCAGGACGGTAGAAGGAGTCGGAGAAATGGCAGTTGGCGGAGTAGGAGGAGAAGACGGCAGCGTGATCACAGCACCATGAGTTGGGACCTTCTGAGCCCCGATGACTGCGGCAGTGGTGTCAGTCGAGGACGCCTCGGGAGTCACTTGGGCCACGGGGGCTGAGCTCGCCTCGGCACGCCCCGCCTGGCCTCGCGAGGATGACCGGGCAGGAAAGGCCTGGGCTTTGCCGCCCCCTTCTCCCGTGAGTGGAAGTGCTGCCCCGGACGAAGCCTCAGGGTCCCCCTTCAGCCTTTTCGCCGCAGGCACTGGCCTAGCCAACGAATATGGACATCAAGCCACAGCAACAAAGCAAGAAGCAAAACGAGAATCAAGTTCTTACTGGTCATCTCCCACGGGCTCAAGCAACCTCCGGCCGAACTTGAAGCCCGAGAGCCGGCTGCTGGGGTCAACCTCAGGAGACTCTGGAGCAGGAGGCACGTCTATAGATTGCCTCGGAGCCGGAGCAGGCCCGCGGAGAACCTGCCGCGTTCTGTCCTTCTTCGAGATCAGGGGCGAGCACTCACCGCCTCGCTCGTCGCCATCCTCGTCGTCGTCCGGCATGAGGCGAAGAGCGCGGGACCTGCGCCGAGGGAGGGGCTCTCTCGACTCCCCATCGGTCGCCTTGGAATCGGGCTCTTCTTCCTGCCCCTCTTCTTCCTCCTCTCTGCCGGAGTTGCCGGAGGATACGTTCACCGTCGCCAGGGCTGCCAGGTCCTCAGGAACGTCCGCGGGCACATGCCCATCCCCGTTGAAAGCAGGCATGGAGTTCACCACCTGCTCCCAATCATCCCGAAGGAATAGGGGTACAGGAGCGCCTTCTAATCTCGCCACGTCTCCCCCAACCAAGGATTGGAGGACCGCGGCCAGATCTCCGTCGACCAAGACAACGGACCTCGGGCGAAGGGTGGCATTGCCCTCCCCCCTGAGCCTCCACAGCGGAGCGAGTGTTCCCGAAGCAGAGCCACCCGATGCTCCAGGAACTCCCTTAGGAGCGACGCCCCGGTCAGCTTCGCCGTCGCCATGTTGCCCGGCCGCAGGTCTGCGTCCATCCTTTCCAGCACTGGCTTCACGCGGGGATCGACGAGCTCCGCACGGTACCAAGCGTCGACAGCCTCGGGCTGCCTCATAGGCAGGATCAGCGGGGGTGGATGCGCCCAACATCCACCATGACCCACTTGCTCTGGAAGCCTTCGATACTCTTCCCGGGCTTCGAGATAGCATTGGAGCTGGAGTATGCAATAAAGCTCGCGCACGCAGTAATGGGGCCGCGAGAAACCCGGAGGTAAAAGTAATGGCGCAGCAAGGCCACCGAGGGCCTTACCCCAACAGGAGCCTCACAGTAGTAGGCGAAAATCGCCAAGAGAAGAACAGAGTTGGGATGGAGGTGCAGAGCTTACAGGTTGTAATGGTGGAGAACAGAAAGGAAGAACTCAGAAAAGGGAGGCACCAGACCGGTGGCGATGGCGCTCATGAAGAGCAGGTAGAAGGTGCTTCCTTTGTCCTTGGGAAGGGCGGAACCAACCTTGAGCGCGGCCGCCCCGTCGTTGCCTTGCGCCACCATCATCTGGCGCGTCCGGGCAAGGTTCTTCTCCAACACGTTCGGAGGGTCCAGAGCGGGTGAGTACCAAGCTCCGGTCGGGGTTTGGCGAGGCGCCATGCCTTGCTAAGATGCAGGGTTGGAGTAGATCTGGGGATTGCAGAAGCAAGAAGGAGGAGAGCGAGAAAGGGGATCTGGGCAATGACTGGAGAAGACAAAGAAGGTAAGCCTGAACGTGTACCGCTCTCTTGTCAATTCGTGCAGTTGCCGAGGCGTCGTGGGGAAGCGGGGACGCCCACGTCGAATCAACCACCAAGCGGCGCCCAAGGCCGCACGCTATTGGGGGCCGCGGCGCCTTGGGTCCAGGCGCTACTGTCGGTGTTCTGGGAACGGGGGTACCTAGACTTGCCTGCCTGCGGACTGCGGCGTGGCTCGACGAGCGGCCTAGTATGGCCCATCTTCATCAACACATGCTCAAGACCCTCGCGAGGGGCCAAGCCTCGCGGGGCGGACGACAGGAAGCTTCCTCAAGCACAGCCTCGTCAGGCTGGCTCGCGAGGAGGTGGAGAGATCAAGGCAGGGTACCTCACGAGGTGCCCATGACGCAAGCCATGACAACCGAAGCCAGGCGGGTGCCAGGCGGGCGTCTGCCTACGCAGAGCCCTTGTTTCCTCTTTGGTGCAAAGAGGGCAAGCGCAGGCGAGAGTATCAAGCAAAGGCAACCATTTCGGTGCAACGAGATCAAGACCAACAGAGCGGCAGGATGGAGGTCATCGTGGAGCCCAAGCCGGCGTCACCGTCAGAGTCTTTGGCAGGCGAGGACCGACTTTAGCCCGGATAAGTGTACTAGATGTTCCCCTTCAAAATGGCCAATTGTTGGCGCCCTTCCCGCTCAATATTTGGGAAGAGGACCAAGGCCTCCCTTTATAAATAGGGCTAGCCACCACAGAAGAAAGGGACCCAGATTGAATCCTTCCCAAGAGGCATCACCTCCACAAGAACTCCTCCCCTCGTGAGGCAGTTCTTCCTTTGTATTGTTCATCATCAGAACCTGAGGCAATCCACACACCACAAACTAGAGTAGGGTATTACACCACAATGGTGGCCCGAACTAGTATAAACCTCGTGTCCCTTGTGTGTTCTTTGTGTAGTTTAGATCCTTGCGAGGTGAAGAGACATGAGTAGGTAGGAGGTGTGATCTCCGCGTGCACCCTAGAGTTTGAACCTTAAGGGTCTCCCGGAACCCGAAATCCGACAGCTTCTTTTCATTTTGTGTATGTTTCGTATCTTGTTGTTGACCAGGAACCGTTTTCTTTCTGTCTTTTTGTGCAGATAGGGATATCCATTTCACCTTGTTGCTATCGTGACCTTTTGGTGAACTGCACAAAACACTTTTTTGGAATGAGCATCTTGTGTAGTTCAACTAAAATGTCACGTGGGCAACATCTCTCAATTTTGGTGGAACTGCACAAAATGGTGACTGGAGTTTCCAAAATCTTCGTCAAATTCTGCTGGTTATCTCATGCAACAATTTATTAGGGATTGCAAGATGAGCCGCCACTATCACCACAATGGCAGTTTATTTTAGTGGAACTGCACAAAAGGATAAGCAAATTATAGTTGCACCCTACATGAGCAGGACAGCCAACCTTAATGTTGCTCAATTTTAGTGCAACTGCTAAAGAAGAACCTGCCAGCTCACGAGAGCAAGTACTTCTTGCTAGCTGAATGATGCAATCTTTGCTTCATTTCAGGTGAACTGCAGAAAAAGGCGCATCAATTGAATCATGGATCTCTAGGCTGGCCTCATCGGAGTGGAGTTGAAGGTTCACCACATCGAGTCGTGGCGGCATAGGGCCCTCACACCGGTCAGTACTGTCCTTTATCAACATGATTGTGCTTTGTCATACTGTGCTAATGTTGTATTTTTAAATAAAGCTATTCTATCACAATCTTTTCTTGTTGTGGAAATAAAGTTTGCTTCAACTAGTGCCACTATTATAGTAATCATGTTCTTTCTTATCTGTGCAAACAGGAATACTAAATTACAGATGTTGTGATAGTCAAAAGCATTCACCAAGTTCTTGGGTTGTATGACACGGCTAGCCAAGATGGATTTAATCCCGATATTCACTTTATCAAAAGGCTCTAATGCGTTTGTTTTGAAACTTGCAAGCTGGGAATCAATGAGATGTGTAGGCATCTTTGTTGTACTTTTTGTTTGAATCTTATTTGTTGGTTCTGAATCTTGCAAGCTGGCAATCAATGAGATGTGTAGGCATCTTTGTTGTACTTATTATTTGAATCTTACTTGTTGGTTCTGAATCTTGCAAGTTGGGGAACACAACATGATGATGCAAAGGACAACAACCATAACAAACTGTTCAAACTTGGTAGTATTGTCTGCGTCCTGAGAATAATAATTCTAATTTTTCCGGCTATTGATCCTGTGGCACTGATAGAACGAGCCAATGCATTGCTTGTTTTAAGAATAAATTTTAATTAAAGCTAATTAAATTTAAGTAAATTGACCACTAACACTTGTTATTACAGTACCAATACATACCCGCTCGTGAACCAACGTGTGGCCGGAATAGGTTTCTTAATGGAGGCGTGTGAATGCGCTGAGGGTGCATGTTCTGCTGGGTGTGCAGCGGGTGAGGGATGGGTAGTAACAGTTGTCGCAGGTACACACTCAGTTTACTGTTGAATCCAGTTCCCCAAGAGCTGAAAAACGAACTGCTGGATATGGACTTCAACAAGGAGTTCACCTTTGAGTTCACTTGAATAGACTCCAATGGCGATCCGAGGGGTGATCCTGCTGGACATGGACTTCAGTAAGGAGTTCACCTTTGAGTTCTCCTTTTAGTCCCATGGCCGCACCAAGTTGAATGTGATGTACACCAACGATCTGGACTCGGTGAAGCTCTACCTCGACGAGTTCAAGCAGTACCTATAGGGCGAGAAACCACAAGGTCACAGGACTAGACCTTGTGCCCATCCATTCATCTCCTGACAGGGACAACGGATCGCTGTTGCCAGGTATGCATGTGGGACAAGGTTCTCGTCTACCACTGTTGTAGGGCCATCAGGGGTTCTAGAGCATTCGACTGTTTCATCAGCAGCGCCGAATGCACCTTTGCTACGCTGGAGATAAGGAAGAACACAATGATTCAACCATCTGGTGCAACAAGCTTGTCTACATCTAGAAGCAATACAAGATCATCAGTAATGGGCAGGAGAAGGACTCCGTGGTTGACCTTGCTGAGACCATCATCGACCCTACTACGCCAACATGAAAGAAGACAATGATACCAAGGATTACGCGGCCAAGGACGCATACGCATGCTACGACATGTACATGCGGATCTTGGACATGAGAGCGTGTCTTCTTCTCATAACGGACGAGTACACGGATAGCCGCAACATCATGATAAAGCATGCCAGGAAGGTCTAGATGATGTACTTTATCAGTTTAAGCACCTTTATCATCTCAGTGTTTCATGCATTAGTCTATATGTGTCGTAATTATCTGTTTTGTCCAAAATATTTCATTTAAGAACCCATTAACCTGTTTGCTTTTTTTGCTAGTGGCTATTTGCTTATGTATGTAACTAGTTCGCTGGGCTGCCGTGCTTTGAATCTCCTTCCTCCCAACATATTCCCCTTCTCAAGTGGAGCCAGCAGGTCTCATACGAAGACATCTGGGACCAACCACCTATCCATTTCTATTTCTTTACTTTGTTCAATCTTTTGTCCTCTTCCTATATAGCGGCTGGCAGTGCTACCGCGCACGCCTCAGTGACCTGTCATAGCCTATGGCGTTGGCCAGGCCATCCCTCTACTCCAACACATTGTCCGGCGGAGGCAACTCCACCTGACCACCCTGCACGCGAACAAGTCAACCATTGTACTCCCCTCCGCCTGTGTCTTCTCCCGCTCTGGTTCGTTCGGTCTAAGGTATCTACGTCATCCTCCGCCTTGCTGCTCTCGCTGCGGTGTCGCCACCTGTCATTCCCAACATGGTCAGCAAAACAAGAGGAATTGAGAGACGACTGTTCGTCGAGAGACCGACAGTCCCGGGCCCACCAGGTCCATGGCCTAGGTTTTGTTGTTTAACATGCGCAACACATGACATGTTTCAAGTTTTTTTGGATCCAACAGGTACCAAGTGGCCCATGGGCCTCCCATCCTAGCTTGTCTATAACATCAGCAACCCAAGTTATGTTTATTTTTGCAAGACGACGGACAACTCAGTTCTATTTTTCTATAAGAATGCAAAATTGAACCAATGTTTTCCCTTCCCACTTCCTTTATTTTTCGTTTTCATTAATCCTATATCTGAATTTTCTCCACTTTCTTTTTCGATGTAATCTGAGTTTTCTCCCAGTACTTTTCCCTAGAACCAACTCAACTGTCCCACGTCTAGCCTAAAAATTAATAATAGCCCATGTCCGGTTGACTCATCAAATTAAAATGATATTTTATTTTGTAAATCAAAAGTTCTTACAAAATAATAATAATAATTGTTTATATATAAATTGTCAAGTTAACTCCTGGTGATTGCATACATAAGCTTGCGAAGATTTTACTGACCAATGCAGTAATAGACGTGCAATCATGTGATTATGTTTTTATAACATTTCTCCGTCCAGCCCAACATGATATTTTCACCCAGACCAGCAAGTCCGCGGTATTCGAGAAAAATGCAAAAGAGCTTTAAATTCTACCATAATATATAAAAGGGTTGCATAGGCGCTACATCATTGTTTGACCCAGCCCACCAAATGGACTAAAAAACAAATGGGCTGGCTGACATGAGGGCCAGTAGGTCGAGGCCTTAGCACTTCCACAAAAAATAAAGATACAAAGGTCCAAGTCTAAGCAAGGCATTGGATTTACATCCAACGACTGGCATTCTTCTTCAATCTCTCGTCTTCTTCCCCGAGCGCTGCCAGGACCGCCTGCTCCAGCCTCCAGTGTCCAGTGGCGCTGTTTTGCACGCCTTGCAGCGAAACACTACCCCACCGATGGCTAGACCATCCCTCCACTCCTCCGCACCTCCTGTTATTCTCTGCCAACTATAGGCCCACCCCGCACCCCAACCAGTCAAATTTCCCACTCCTCTCCATTTGCGACTCCACTGTCGCGTCATCCACTTCTCTGGGGTGTTCCAGTCTGGGGCCTCGCCGCCGTCCATCAGCATGGTGCACTCTGCGCGGTGTGGTCAACGTGGTCAACAAACGAGAGTCATCCGAAGATGATTGTACGTGGAGAGGCTGACAGTGGGGATGCACCATGCCCATGGATGCATGCATGCAACAACATCCTTTTTACTATAATGCAAGATCACCCAGAAAGTTGTACTACCAGTACTAGTACTGCATGTTAGATGAAAAAATACGATCAAGATCGAGAAAAAGATCGTCAACAAGAAACATTACCTGGACTTGCTTAATGAGGGATCCCGGAGAGGGGGGCTTGGACAGGGCGATGGCTTTGAGCTTGTCTGCGGTAGTCTCGGCGGGGTACTTGTGCTTCTTCGTACCATGAGCCTCGACGGTTTTGGCCGGAGCCATAGACATCACGTCGTCCGGTGCTCCGGCATCCATCCAAGAGAGGAAGCTGAGAGAGAAGAGTGAAAGGAGGAACGAGATGAGGGAGAAGCGAAGCGAGTGGGGATTTTCTTCAAGAGAGGAAGCTAAGAGAGAAGAGTGAAATGACGGTTGCTTCGTCCGTACAACTTACTGCTGGAAAGGGGGGGTTTTGTGATTTAATGGCTCATTGGGCATTACTGCAGCGCTTCGATCGAGGTAGTCTACCGTCACTCTACTACGGAGTAATTTAGTGCATGGCTGGTGGACACAGGTGCTGGCTGTCCCACACGTCGGAAAAGTGACTAATTTAGTGCATGGCTGGAGGAGGATCCGCACGGTAGAGCGTGTCCACTGTTTTTCTGAAGAAAAAAATGATTACAGCAAGCGTTTCCACTCTTACGACGGAGGAGTGCCAAACACGGCAGCCACTTGAACATACACAGTGCTCCTACTACTAGGCATGTGCAGTGGTTCATACGTCAGTACTAGACAATCTTGTTGCTAGTGTAGTAAGATATGACGATAACAAATGATGTTGTGCGCATGTCAACCACTCCTATATGTAACATAGTGCCGCTTTTTCGACTGTCCGGTCGAGAAGGAACGGTGAGATCAATGTTAACAGAAGTAGGTCTACAACGCACGGAGAGTACGGTGCTACAGTACTCCATGAAACATGAACCATATGAAGCACGAATAGTGTTAGACAGGGTGTATGAAGGGTGCACGGAATGGGAGCAAAAGTTCCCTTCTCGGCCCACTTTTGGGTGTTTGGCAGAGTACATGAAGGGTGCATGAGTCCACACTAGTAGGTTAACAAAAATACACAAAGAGGAAACAACTATATTGAGATGAGAATGCAACCAAACACACCCATACGCTTTGTGCTACAGTGACTGAGCTGCACCGCCTGAGTTTGATCCAACGGTCATGTTGCACCGAGACATGGACATGCCCATGCAGAGGGCGCCTAAACAACACCGAAGTCCCTCTGCTTCTCGAGGCGCACGACGTTGGTGATGCAGGGTTCAACCGCCCGCATAGCCCGCCCCTGGTCAACGGGAGTCAGCTCATCAAAGACGGCATCCAATGGCACGAATGGATTCCGCTGACGGAGCCCTGAAAGGATTCGCCCGGCAACGGCGACAGCAGCCTGCAAACCCTCCTTGTCCAGCTCAGCCCCCACCATCGCACGGAGACGGCTCAGCTCCTCGGAGATATAGGTGAAGAAGGAGACCAGGTCAGGAAGCCGCAGCTCGTTGAAGTCGACCGGGTGGTCGAACGGGTTTAGCCCGACGGCCGGCATTGTTACGCTGGCACGACGCTAGGCGTCACACAGACGGAACACGTGCTTGGCAACTTGGTTCACCAAGTGGCAGAGGCGATCCTGGACCTCGTGACGATTGGCCCGCTCGCGCTCCAGTCGGCTCCCCTGACAGCCTATCGTATCTCCCACTTTCTGCAGCAACGTTGCCGACGCCTCGAGCATCTTTGTGGTGGACGCCTGCCGCTTTTGAAGCTCCATGAACTCCCGCACATAACGGAGGAGCATGGCACTCCTCTCCTCCTTGAGCTCACGGAGCTCCACGTCCTTGGCCCCGAGCTCCGCATCCTTGGCATGGAGCTCCTATGTCAGGCGCCTCACCTTGGACTCCGTGATCTGCTGCGCCGCCATGGCACCAGGTAGAAGCAATGGGGAGAGGAAGCAAAGGGGGCGAAACGGCTAAAAGGCAATGCAATCTACGGGAAGGCGGAGAGAGCCAACCGAGGAGCGGGTAATCTTTTGGTTTTCACCACAGTAAAACACCAGTCGATGACTTCTCACATCAGGGAGCAGCGGGTTTTACAAGCGGAGTCATCATGCCTAATTGTTGCCGCGCCTGCTCCCGTCAATCAAAAAATTAAAAATCCTGTCGCGCCTGCTCCCGTCGATGAAAAAAATTAAAAATCCTGCTGCACCCAAATACCAGAGCAACGCCGTGGTGGATATTTAAATTTACCTGCTGGCAAGTAGATAAAAAAAGGGGTGAAAAAACAAATGTGGCAGCGGCCTAGCTAATCGGTCGCACTAGCCCAACCAGCTTGTCACCATGCTTCACTGATGTACTCGGTGGGAAAGGTTGTCTTTCGTGATTTGACGACTCATTTACTTGCTTCGGCGCTACGACCGAGGAGGACCCTGAAAACGTGCGGTAGGGCGTCCCATGTCAGGAAGAATATATGCGTGCACCACCCAGGAGGACCCTGAAACCACGCGGTAGGGTGTGCCACGTCTCGGCACGGAGGAAAAATGTGCGTGTAAAAATATACTCCCTCCGTCTAGGTGTGTACTACTAAGTCATCTTACAAAAATCAAATAATCCAAAAACACTTAGGCGCGGTGCATTAACTTCTATCTCATTTCTTGTTTCTTGACATATCAACCAATAAGAGATGAGGGGTGTGCATGCTTTTAATGATTTGAGACTACCAAACACGACATGCAGTGGTTAGTTCATTGCATGCAATGCTATTAATTAGCAAGTAAACATTAAGGTCTCTCGTTTTCCCCTCCTCCTTGGTCACGGTGACTTACTCACCTAGACGGAGGGAGTACTGTATCACACGTCGGCAGTAACTCTATTACCTATGGTTCAACCTCGGGACCCAGCCAGTCGGTCAAAAACACCCCACTAGCCACATAGCTTCATCATGCAAACATGGCATGGAGGATAGATGTGGTTAGCTCCATCTCGACCAACCATAACGTCTCTTGTTCTAGGCGATTCTTCTATTTTCGAAGCTTTTTTTAGTTGTAATAACAGCACGGCAAGCTAGCGCCGCTCTTCGAGTGTGCCCGTGCAAAGGTAAGACGATAGAGAGAAGAGAGATTGAGATCGCAGACCTGGGACCCACCAGTAAGTGAGACAACGATTATGCACGTGTTGACGAGCACTCCCTCTACTCTACTCAACATAATACTGTATAAAATCAAGTTATGGGATAAAGCCAACAACCGTTGTTTTTTCAAGCTATCGACTCACGCTTTGTAGTCTAGGTTGCCAGTTCGAATCTCCTCTTTCAGATTTGTTAGTTTTAGGTCCAAATTTGATTAATGACAAGTGGGACCTAAGGGAGTCCTGGATTAGGGGGTATCCGGACAGTCGGACTATATACATCGTCCGGACTATCGAAGCGTGAAGATACAAGACTCAAGACTTCGGCCCGTGTCCGGATGGGACTCTCCTTTGCCTGGAAGACAAGCTTGGCGATCCGGATATTATATTTCCTTCCTTGTAACCGACTCCATGTAAACCCTAGCTCTCTCCATTACAACCGGAGAGGGCTAGGGTTTACAGGGAGTCGATTACAAGGAAGGAAATATAATATCCGGATCGCCAAGCTTGTCTTCCACACAAAGGAGAGTCCCATCCGGACACGGACCGAAGTCTTGAGTCTTGTATCTTCACGCTTCAATAGTCCGGACGATGTATATAGTCCGGCTGTCCGGATACCCCCTAATCCATGACTCCCTCAGTAGCCCCTGAACCAGGCTTCAATGACGATGAGTCCGGTGCACAGTCTTGTCTTCAGCATTGCAAGGCGGGTTCCTCCTTCTGAAAACTCCAAGGTTATTATCGAACACGTAGACCGTGTCCGGATCTGCAAAATAAACTTCACATACCACCGTAGAGAGAATGATACTTCAGCTGACAACTTTTTAGACGACGTGATATGCCATTACGGTCAGGTCATTGTTCGAACCGTTTTCCACAACCAGCCACAACGCGTATTGCGAGGCGGTTTCCTTGACACGTCTTGTCAAAGCAGAGATCATGCCCCCTTATCACGGGATTCTCATCAATACGGGTATGGGTAATCCCACTGTGCCATCAATCGTGGCACTTGGGAAGTAAGAGATTCTTAACGGGCTAGTGGGGAGGCGCACCGCTTCCGTCGCCTCTATAAAGGGATAAGAGTTCCCCATTTTTACCCACGCCTTCTTCCTCCTTTGACCACTCTTGCCCCCTCGAGCTCCAGCGCCCTAGTACAAGTCTTCTCCTCATAGCTAAACATGTCCGGAGCAGGAGGCAAGTGGGTGGCTTCCACCATAAAGGAGAAGCACATCATGAATCTTCGGGCGGCCGGATACTTGGCCGCAGACATAGCGCACCGGCTACAGGATGACGGGCAGGTCACTCTAACTCCAGGACCCCACGAGAGGGTCATGTCTCTTACCCACTTCATCCGTGGACTGGGGTTTCCACTCCATCCCTTCGTCCGCGGGCTCATGTTCTACTATGGGCTAGATTTCCATGATCTATCCCCGAACTTTGTCCTCAACATCTCGGCTTTCATCGTCGTATGCGAGGCTTTCCGCCGCATCAAGCCCCATTTCGGCTTGTGGCTGCAAATCTGTTGCGTGAAGCTGAAGATCGTGAGCGGCCAGCAAGCGGAGCGCGGAGGAGCCATGGTGGGCAAGATGCCCAACGTCACCTGCGCCAACTGGGCGGCGGCCCCCGAGTTCCGATCCGGAACCCCCATGCGGCTCACCTCCTGGGAACAGAAGGGCGTGTCCTGGGGCGAATCTACAGAGATGGATGGACTCATAAACTACATCAAGGGCATGAAGGACAAGAACATCAAGCTTGTCAACGTGATCCAGGTCATGCTCATACACCGGATTCTGCCGTGCCAAAGGCGGGCATTTAATCTGTGGGAGTTCGTCCCGGCCGAACACCAGACGCTTCGGAGGCTCTATGACATGAAGCACAAAAACGCGTGGAAGGTGTTATTCAAGGCCTCCGAAGTACCTCCTCCTAGTCAGGTGAGTTCTCAGGCTGCCACCGGATTCAGTTCTTCCCAATATATTCATGGGGGAGCCTTAAGTAATTGTGCATATTTGTTCAGGATTATGTGGAGACTGCGGAGAAGATTGACTGTCCGGCTCCGCTGCCGGAAATCCCAGCTAATGCCCTCCTGACGAAGATGCTGGTCCCGGCACCCTACCAGGGGCCGGAGAAGAAGGATGATAAGAAGGCCCCGGGGATCCGAAAGGGTCTCCGACGTAAGGTTGCGCCAGAAGCCTCGTCCGAAGATGACGAGGCACACTCTTCCCCCGAAGGGGAAGAAGAAGAAGAAGAGGAGGGCGTCCCATCCGGAAAGGACGAGGGGCCTGAGAGGGCGGACCAGAGGACCAGGAGAGGCCCCCGGTGCAAGGCCATCATACCCTCGTCGTCCGATGATGACGAGGCAGAATCCTCCCGCGGAGGCGGGGGGAAACAAGAAGAAACTCCACCTCCACGTATTGGGGGGAGAAAAAGAGGAAGGCCGCCCCGAAGGGGGAGGCTGGGACGTCCAAGAAGGGAAAGGCGTCCCTTCCGGACTACTCCACCACCACCGCCGATAGCGAGGAGGGGTGGCTGCCCAGGAAGAAGCCTGCCGTGCGATCGTAAGTAACCGCACTCTATCGTAATTTTGCTTCATGGTTTTGTTATAACGCCGAACTTGTATGCAGTCCGGCCAGGGTCCATCCCAAAGCATCATCTTCGGATGGGTCCTTGAGCGATTCGGCAATGAACTCGCTCCCGACGGCCACTACTCCTCAGCCTGTAGATGACACGGAGGTGTTATCCCAAAGGCTCCCAGAGCAGGGGGAGGTGGCTCTGGAGGCGCTCCAAGGCGGCATTCCAGACGTCGGACACGCGGGGTTCAAGATCCCCACGGATCGTGTTGATGAGAGCCGCAGTAAGCCGGACTCTCAGCCGAACACTTTTCCGGAGCCATCAATGGTTCCGGACTCAGGCGGGCAGCCCCTCGTTAGGGAGGGGGGCCGTCTATGTTGAGGACTTCCGTTGCGCCCGAGGCACCGGATTGTCTGCTGGAAGCGCTTCGCGGCGCTTCCATAGATGAAGAGCACCTTACTCTTATGAGTGCAGTGATTCAGAAGGTTTCGTCCGCCAAGAGCGGACTAACCGAAGCTTGCACGAGCCTCCTGACAGGCTTTGAGGTAAGTAATAAAAATGTGTGAAATCACCACCCGATAGGTAGTAGCCCCTGATACTCTATTTGGTGTTCGGAAGGAAAAACCAAATGGAGGGTCAATTATAATCCACAGGAGTCTAACAATAAGTTTGAATGTGAATAAGCAGGCTGTGCTGCTTGCCGTTGCGGTCCGTACGGCTGAGATCGCCGGACTAAAACAGGACCTGGAGCAGGCACAGGGAGAGCTCGACCTCACGAGGAGGCAGCTCGAAGAGAGCAAAGGTGAATGATTCCCCTTTCTCATATAATGTAGGATAGTTAAAATTGGATATTCTAACAACGAAGCATCGTGATTTGATAACAAAGGCCACCACTGAAGTGGCGTCTCTCAAGAGAGCGCTATCTGAGGCCGAACACAAGGCGGCCTTGGAACGCAAGGAGCGCGAGAAGCAAGATGCCAGGGTGGGCGAGGTACAAAAAGAGCTCCAGGAGATAGGCAAAAAGTTCGAGTCTGTGGAGCATGAGCTTAGGGCGAAAGAGGCCGAGCTTGCGAAGGCCCTTGCAAGTATAAAAGACACCAAGGCCGAAGCCGAGAAGGCACAACAAGAAATCCAGGAGGCCAAAAAGATAGCGGCAGGTAAGAAATTCTTTATGCAAAGCAAACATGTGCAGGAGACATTTCTTTTACTTACCCGAGTCCGGAGCTCTCCAGGGGCATTCGTAGATCTGCCACGCAGCATATCAGACGCTGCGGAGTTCTATCATGCTCAGGAGGGGAGCTAAATGGAGAAGCTGTTCTGGTCCCAGTATGCTGGGGCCGAACATCCAACGCCTCTGAATGACCAACTGAAACAGTTGGTCGAACTCCACAGGGCGGCCGAAGTGCCTATGAAGGATTTCATAGTCCGGATGTGGCCTGGTGAGCCCCTGCCCACCACCTACTTCGGCCTGGTCAAGCAGATGGTGAATGCCTGTCCGCGACTGGAAGTCATCAAGCGATCCGTTTGCATTGAGGGTGCCTGCCGGGCCTTTGCCTGTGCGAAAGTGTATTAGGGCAAGCTAGATGCAGAGAAGCTGGTGAAGGACGGGCCGCCGGAGGGCAAGCCGCATCATCATTCGGAGAAGTATTATGATGGCGTTATGAAGGGCGCTCGCCTCATGGCCGATGAATGTACCAAGGACATAATTTTAGAATGAATTCATTTCTATCATGTTTGTAATTTAAGAACGAAGTTACTTGCACTAAATAGCACTTTTGTTATTTAAAATATTACCTTGTGTGCGTCTGTTTATAAAATTCTGAAAGTAGGCCAGTCGTCGGCTTCCGCCCCCATGTAACTAGTACTGGGGTGTTCGTGGAAAACCTGAACACTCTTTATCCAAATGTTTGGTCCCTTAAGGAGGTGTCCGGCGCGGCGAACAAGGCAATCAGACTATGCGGCTTTATAACCTTCACTTAGCCATAGAAGTCTACAATTTTAAATTTTGGCGAAGCCCCTAGAATCTGGAAGGCCGAATTGGGGCGCTATATACGCCTAGATCGTACGAAGCCGAATTATCGCCTAAAGCGGAAAAATCTTTAAGGATTTTCAGACCTCTTGAACAGCGACCAGCTCTCGCCACATCATGTCGGTCAGTTTTTGGCTTTCTCTACTGAGGTGCTCGTCCGGAAGAACCGGGACACAATCGCAGTAGTTCTCCCTACGCTACCTTAGCCGATATAACGGAATGTAAGGCACCAAAACACGGGAGCCGGGCTATCCCAACTGTAGACCCAAGACATGATTCAGAGCTGATGCATATAATGCTATAAGTTCGGGGTGCCGCACTGTTGAAAGTGTTTGGACTTGTCTTGCCGTATTTTGGGGCGACATAAGAAGCCCCTGGCAAACTGAACATACCAAGGTGTACAGATGCAATATCAAATAGACATTTGTAAGAAAAAAATGCTCAAATAAGAATAATAAGCTGACGCTATATATGATCTCCCATTGATGAATAAAACGTTTAAGCGTATGTTTACAATGAATGCATTAAGCGGAGATAAATAGGATTATTTGACATACCCTATCTGGGGGCAGGCTACGTATAGATGGATAAAGCAGGTATAACGATCGTAAATAGATTCCACCTGGGTATTTCCTTCTGTGCACAAAGCCAGTTGCCTCCTTGGGTTTCTCTCCTATGGAAGTCCATCGATCCGGCTCTTATGAAGAGGCTGCACTAAAGCAATGTCCTAAAAGGTGAAAGGAAATGTTATGAAGGTATGAGGCGGTGATACCGCGTTGTCAACTAAGCCACTGCTTCACCTCCGCCTGTGCCCATGGTATTTTGAGTGCGTAATTGTGTACACGTGGCACGAATGCTGCTTTGATGGGATTCGAGCAGAGGCCGGACTGCTAGTCGCGCTCTTGGCATGCCTGGTGATCTTGTTGCAGGGTGTTCCGAACTCGCTTGATGGTGCTTGAGGTTGTCTTCACTGGATTGGTGGTTTGCCGGAGGAGGCCGCATTGTACTTCTGCCGCGGGGGCTACAGTGTGCTCTTCTGTACGGAGAGAGCGGTCCATGTTTCCGTTGACAGTTATGACCCCGCGCGGGCCTGGCATCTTGAGCTTGACCTATGCATAGTGTGGTACCGCATTGAATCTAGCGAATGCAGTTCGTCCGAGCAGTGCGTGGTAACCACTGCGGAAAGGGACAATATCAAAGATTAACTCCTCGCTTCGGAAGTTATCCGGAGATCCGAAGACCACTTCCAATGTTATAGAGCCCGTACAGTGGCCCTCCACTCCAGGAATTACACCTTTAAAGGTGGTTTTGGTAGGCTTAATCCTTGAAGGGTCGATGCCCATTTTGCACACTGTGTCCTGATAAAGCAGGTTCAGGCTGCTGCCTCCGTCCATAAGGACTCTTGTGAGGTGAAATCCGTCTATGATTGGGTCTAGAACCAATGCGGTCGAGCCGCCGTGACGGATGCTAGTAGGATGATTCCTATGATCAAAGGTGATCGGACAAGCTGACCACGGGTTGAGTTTGGGGACGACTGGCTCCATCATGTAGACGTCCCGTAGTGCTCGCTTCCGTTCCTGCTTGGGGATGTGAGTGGCGTCGATCATGTTGACCGTTTTCACCTAGGGGGGGATTTCTTCGGTCCCCCCGTGTTCGGACATCGGGGCTCATCGTCACCGTCGCTGTGCAGCCCCTTGTCCTTATTTTCGGCGTTTATTTTGCCGGCCTGTTTAAATACGCAGCAGTCTCTATTGGTGTGGTTGGCTGGCTTGTCCGGGGTGCCATGAATTTGGCACGAGCGCTCCAGTATACGGTCTAGACTGGATGGTCCCTGATTGTTTCTTTTGAATGGCTTCTTCCGCTGACCGGATTTGGATCCGCTGAATCCGGCATTGACTGTCGTGTCTTCGGTGTTGTCGTCGTTGTTCTGCCGCTTGTGTCTGTTGCGCCGTAGCTTTCCATTATTGTCATGGACATCTGACGTGCCAGAATGTGGCGTAGTGCTACTGTGAGCCAACCAGCTATCCTCGCCTACGCAAAAGCGGGTCATTAGTGTTGTGAGAGCTGCCATGGACTTGGGTTTCTCCTGGCCGAGGTGTCGGGCGAGCCACTCGTCGTGGATATTGTGCTTGAAGGCCGCCAGGGATTCCGCGTCCGGACAGTCAACTATTTGGTTCTTTTTAGTTAGGAACCGAGTCCAGAATTTCCTGGCTGATTCTCCGGGCTATTGAGTGATGTGGCCCAGGTCGTCGGCGTCCGAAGGTCGCACATATGTGCCTTGGAAGTTGTCAAGGAATGCGTCTTCCAAGTTTTCCCAACTGCCAATGGAATTTGCGGGCAGGCTATTAAGCCAGTGTTTGGCGGGTCCTTTGAGCTTAAGGGGAAGATACCTGATGGCATGTAGATCATCTTCGCGGGCCATGTGGATGTGGAGAAGGAAGTCTTCAATCCATAACACGGGGTCTGTTGTGCCATAGTATGATTCGATGTTTACGGGTTTGAACCCTTCTGGGAATTCATGATCCATCACTTCATCAGTGAAGCAGAGGGAGTGTGCGGCGCCTCTGTGCCGGGCTATGTGACGACGCAGTCCGGCCAAATCAGGCTGGTTGTGTTCGGGCCGGCCGGATTCACTGTTAGTGTACCCGGTATCACAGTCATCGTCATGTGCTACGCCGTGCCCCTGTGATCCGTTGATCGATCTTGGTTGTCCTGCGGTGTTATCCAATCTATCGCGCAGGTCCTGAGTATTGCCCCGGGCCGTAGTAAACTGGTGTGGGGGTGCAGGCTAGTATTCAGGCTGATATGCCATTTTATCCCGACCTCGAGGCGGCCAGTCAGCGATGTGGCGCTCGAGTCCATATTCCTCGGCTGCCAGGACTTCTGTCCATCTGTCTGTGAGCAGGTCTTGCTCAGCTTGAAGCTTCTACTGCTTCTTCTTCAGGTTCCTCGCAGTGGCAATAAGCCGGCGCTTGAAGCACTCCTGCTCCGCATGGTCCTCAGGCACGCCGAACTCGTCGTCACCGAGGCTAATATCGTCTTCAGAGGGGGCATGTAGTTGTCCTCCTCCGGATACCCGTCCGTCTCATGTTCATATGGGCTATCCTGCCCATCTTCCTATTCGGCCTGCTCGAAGGCGGGCTGATCGGGGTTGTATTCATCTTCGGCACCTTCTGGATTGTTTTCGTCTCCGGTGCCGGTATTGCCTTGGCGGGGCTTGGAGCGGCACTGGCGACGCCCATGTTTTGCTTTCTTCTTGGAGGGGTTATCCTCCATTGTCTCATCGCCATTTGTTTCTTTCGGAGTGTCCACCATATATATATCGTATGAAGAGGTGGCCATCCACCGCCCTATGGGCGGTGGCTCCTGTGTGTCTCCTACATCATCGTCCATACCGTCGATGTCTTTGGAGTCGAAGTCAAGCACGTCGATTAAATCATCGACCGTGGCAATGAAGTGGGTGGTGGGTGGGCAGGGAATTCCTTTGTCGCCTGCTTCCCACTCAAGCCGGACATAGTTTGGCCCAGAGCCTCCTGACAAAGAGAGAGACTTTAATGAGTTCAACATGTCGCCAAAGTGCGAGTGCTGAAAGATGTCCGCAGCGGTAATCTCCATTACCGGAGCCCAACCTGGCTTGGCTGGCTCGAGGGTATGCGGACGGGAACCAACAACCGGATACGAGTCCGGGGGCCCGGGGTTACAGGCCTCAACACAGGTGAGACCTGTATTCGGCTCCACCGCCGATGAGTGTGCAGCCTGCGTGGCGGGGTCCACCCCTCCGTACATAGGCAACGCATCCTGTTCCGGATTTAGATCTGGGGCTACTGCGGGTATAATATCCCGACCATTGTCCGACAGCAGGTCTAGACCGTGCTCGTCGTGACTGTCTGGCGTTCCTGGCACAGGCCCGAATCTGTCGAAGATCAATTCTTCGCGAATATCCGCCATGTAGTTCAAGTTTCTGAACCTGACCTAGTGGCCAGGGGCGTAGCTGTCGATCTGCTCCAGATGACCAAGCGAATTGGCCCGCAGTGCGAAGCCGCCGAACACAAAGATCTGTCCGGGGAGAAAAGTCTCACCCTGGACGGTGTTGTTGGCGATTGAAGACGCCATCAAGCCTCAAAGCGACGACACAGAGGAACTCTCAATGAAAGCACCAATGTCGGTGTCAAAACCGGCGGATCTCGGGTAGGGGGTCCCGATCTGTGCGCCTTAGGCTGATGGTAACAGGAAGCAAGGGACATAATGTTTACCCAGGTTCGGGCCCACTCGATGGAGGTAAAACCCTACTTCCTGCTCGATTAATATTGAAGATATGAGTAGTACAAGAGTAGATCTACCACGAGATCGTAGAGGCTAAACCCTAAGAGCTAGACTATGATGGCATGATTGTAATTGTGATCGGCCTTCTAAGGACCATCCTCTTCGGTTTATATAGACACCGGAGCGGGCTAGGGTTTACAGGGAGTCGATTACAAGGAAGGAAATATAATATCCGGATCGCCAAGCTTGTCTTCCACGCAAAGGAGAGTCCCATCAAGACACGGGCCGAAGTCTTGAGTCTTGTATCTTCACGCTTCAATAGTCCGGAGGATATATATAGTCCGGCTGTCCAGATACCCCCTAATCCATGACTCCCTCAATGACCCAGGCCCCAAACTCATAATCGGGTGGCGGGCCGAAGAGATCGGGCAATGCCCCAGTACTCGAGCCGTTAAGCTCGAAGCCTCTTTGCCCCTGGGTCCCAGGTCGGGTCGGGATTCGAATTCAAATCCACCCACCCACCCAGATTTATCCAATCTTTCACATATGAGACAAGAGCCCCAAGAAACAGTACATCTTTACTGGGCCAGATTCCTCCTCGTGATAAACAGGGTCATGGACTGTCGCGAGGTAGACGCAATCTCCCTCTTTTGCAAAAATTGCATGGACAAAGGGATTCTCAATGCTATAAGTCGCCATGACATAGTACACTTCGCTGATTTAGCGGCCATAGTGCAAAAATACTGCGCGATGGAAAGCGCCTAGAAAAACCAAACAAGCTTCTGGGACAATCCGGCTCTAACCAAATCCTTTGTCCGAACTAAAAGGGTAAATTCCCATAAGTCACTCCATTCAAGTACCAAAAAAATAAAGCTCGCCGCAAGACGTGGAACCGTATTGGAAGAATGGCTAAACGGGCCGTGCAAGATTCACAGCACATCGGATACTACGCCAACGCATAACCTTGGAGCATGTTGGATACTCCGGCAGGTAGCAAAGAGCGGCGAGGATCTCCTCATAGAACATACAGCAGAGCAACATCCCGCTGGAGACAACAATACCGTATTTATAGTCTTCAAGAAATTCGCCTCAAATAATAGGCGCAAGCAAGCTCAGCGCAGCCTCGTAGAAGTTTGTCACATGGCAACAATAAATCCATGGAACGACACGGCTATAACTTACAATGCCAGTGACGAACCTCAATTCCGAACAGTCCGAGCACCAGCTGCTTTGGTCCTTAGCCCAATCGTGGATGGCTTCAGGCTCACTAAAGTGCTCATGGATGGCGGAAGCGGACTAAACCTCATCTATGAGGAAACCCTTAACAAGATGGAAATTGACAAGAGCCGCATTGAGTGAAGCAGCATGACCTTCAGGGGAATCATCCCTAGTCGGGAGGCACAATGCATGGGAAAAATCACACTGGATGTGGTATTCGGCACGCCGGAGAATTACAGGTCCGAAGAAATTACATTCCAAGTGGCCCCGTTCAGCAGCGGATACCACGCCCTCTTGGGGCGGGACGCATTCACGAGTTTCCAGGCTATACCCCATTACGGGTACATGAAGCTCAAAATGCCTGGGCCCAATGGAATCATCACTCTAGCTAGTGATCCAGATGTCGCACTACGCACCGAATATAAAACCGCCGCCCTCACCCTGGAGGCATTATCAGAAGCCCTCACGGCCGAAGAACTAACAACGCTGCGAGCTACAGTGGACAGAGACGACATGATACTTGACAAATGACCTAAATCCACCTCCTTCAAACCAGCGGACGAGATAGTCAAATTCCAGGTCTACCCAACGGACCCTTCGAAGACATCTTCCATCGAGACACAGCTGAACCCCACAATAGACGCCGCACTGCGAGACTTCCTGCGTGAGAATTGGGATATCTTCGCCAGGCATCCTTCAAACATGCCAGGCATCCCACGCAGGCTGGCCGAACACAACCTCACTATACTGAAAGGATACAAGCCAGTCAAGCAGACTCTTAGACGCTTCTCAGAGCCTAAGCGACAAGCCATGAGAGAAGAGCTAGCAAAGCTACTCGAGGCCGGATTCATCAGAGACATCAAACACTTGGATTGGCTAGCAAACTTGGTAATGGTACCCAAAAAGGACAAATCCTGGCGCTTGTGTGTCGATTTCAAGGACCTCAATAAAGCTTGCCCTAAGGATCCCTTCCCCCTCCCTCGCATTGATCAAATAATCGATGCCACCGCAGGACACGGCTCATTGTGTTTCCTCAATGCATACTCCGGATACCATCAAATAAAGATGGCGGAGTCCGACCAGGCCGCAACGGCCTTCATCACTCCGTACGGCCCCTTCCGTTTCAACACCATGCCCTTCGGTCTCAAAAATGGCGGCGCAACCTATCAACGCATGATTCAGACATGCCTGGAAAAACAAATTGGCAAGACAGTAGAGGCCTATGTAGACGACATGGTCATCAAAACAACACACGTTGAAACTTTAATAGATGACTTGAGGCTTACGTTCAATAATCTCCGAACATACGACATCAATTTCAACCCGGAGAAGTGTGTCTTCGAAGTACCCTCCGGAAAATTACTCGGCTTCATGGTTTTCAGTAGAGGAATTGAAGCCAATCCGGCAAAAATCCGAGCTCTGTCACAGTTGGCTATCCCAACAGACCTCAAGCAGATCTAGAAACTAACTGGATGCGTGGCTGCCTTAAGCCGCTTCATCTCCCGCTTAGGAGAAAAGGCACTACCTCTGTATCGCCTTCTTCGACGCATCGAACACTTCGAGTGGACGGATGCGGCCATGGACGGACTGGAAGAAAGAAAGGCACTATTGGCCACAAACCCAGTCCTGACCGCGCCAAACATCAACGAACCCATGCTATTGTACATAGCCGCAACAAACCAATTTGTGAGCGCAGTGCTCGTCATCGAACGAGAGGCAGACGGACACAAGTTCCCGCCCCAAAAGCCGGTATATTACGTGTCCACTATACTCACTCCATGCAAATCTCGGTACCCACACTATCAAAAGATAGCGTACGCGGTCTTCATGGCATCCCAGAAACTACGACACTACTTTCAAGAGTGTTCGATCACAGTGGCCTCCGAAGTACCACTCAATGACATAGTAAATAACCACGACGCAACAGGCCGAATTGCTAAATGGGCTATTGAGCTCCTTCCATTCGACATAACATACAAACCACGGCGGGCCATTAAGTCACAGGTACTGGCTGACTTCATCGCCGAATGGACAGAAGCCGAACTCCCTAAAGAGTACGGCGCATACTCAAATTGGATCATGCATTTCGAAGGCTCTAAAATGCTGGCCGGATTGGGAGCAGGTGTCGTCCTGACATCCCCCACCAGAGACACGGTGCAGTACATCCTCCAAATATTATACACAGACTCCAACAATGCAGCCGAATACGAGGCTTTGTTGCATGGTCTTCGGATAGCAGTCTCCATGGGCATTCAATGCCTCGAAGTGCGCGGGGACTCGAACCTCGCAATATCTCAGGTAAATGGAGACTTTGACACCAAGGACCCAAAAATGGCGGCCTATCGCAATGCCGTCCTCAAAATGTCAGCTCAGTTTGAAGGGCTCGAATTCCACCATGTGGTCAGAGAAAATAACCAAGCGGCTGATATCCTCGCCCGCATCGGTGCTAAACGCGACCCCGTCCCACCAAATATCTTCCTAGAAAGGTTGTTCACGCCGTCCGTGGCATGGGAAGGGGAGTCCGGCACTATCAGTCCAGCTCTGAACCTTCTGACGTAATCGGAGGCTCTTCCACCAAAATAACACCTTCGGCCCACGAAGTAATGGGTACCATCGCCCCGTGGACCGAGCCCTTCTTGGCATACCTAAATAGGCAAGAGCTCCCAGAGGATCAAAAAGAGGCACGTTGTATTGTCCAGCGCTCTAAGGCCTACAAAGTCCATGAAGGAGAGCTCTACAAGAAGAGTGCCACCGGAGTGCTCCAATGATGCATCTCCGAAGAGGAAGGGCGGTAGCTCTTAGCCGAGATCTATTCCGGACTAGGCGGGCACCACGCGGCAGCCCGAGCTCTCATAAGCAAGGCCTATCAGACAGGATTTTACTGGCCGACGGCCCGGGCGGACGCACAGGACCTTGTCCAACATTGCGTTGGTTGTCAACTATTTGCCAATCAGAGCCATATGCCCCCTACTGCTCACCAAACAATCCCCATAACTTGGCCCTTCACGGTCTGGGGGCTGGATATGGTGGGACCCCTTAAAGGGGGAAGCCATAAGAAAAAATACTTATTGTTCATGGTGGACAAGTTCACCAAATGGATAGAAGCCAAGCCGGTTAAAACGGCTGAATCCGGACCAGTGATAGACTTTGTATCGGAGGTTGTACACCGTTACAGTGTCCCCCACAGTATCATCACTGACAATGGCTCGAATTTTATAGCCGAGGAGGTGAAAGCCTGGTGCGGTAAAATGGGCATTAAGGTCGACTACGCCTCTGTCTATCACCCCCAAACAAACGGTCAAGTCGAACGTGCAAATGGTCTTATCATGAGCGGCATCAAACCCAGACTAGTGTGATCCTTAAAGGAATCAGACACGCATTGGGTCGAGGAACTCGACTCTGTACTCTGGGGGCTGCGGACCACGCCGAATCGTACCACCGGATACACACCATTTTTTATGGTGTACGGCGCATAAGCAGTGCTGCCCTGCGATATAATCCATGACCCATCTCGCGTGCGCATGTATGAAGAGAAGGAAGCCGAGCTAGATCAGCAGGACAACTTAGATGGTTTGGAGGAGGAACGTGATGTCGCTAAGGCCCGTTCCGCATTCTATCAGCAACAGGCTCGAAGGTATCAAAGCAGAGAACTACGGGCCAAAACTTATAACATTGGCGAACTCGTTCTATGCCTACCTGAGAAGAAGAAGGACAAGCTCAAACCCAAGTGGGAGGGTCCCTTCATCATTGATAAAATTCTCACCGTAGGAGCGTACTGTCTAGGCAGTGCATCTGATAACAGACTTGAGCCAAAACCATGGAACACGGCCAGACTCCGAAGATTCTACGCCTAGCGCCGAACCCAGTGTTCGTCTCCTTAACTCTGCCTCTTCAATTATGTTCACTTTCCTCCTTTCTCGCCCCTTTTTTCCTTTTTTCTTATACAGCCTTAAAACTGTACAGATGCCCTGAGCACTCCGGTCGCATTATGCGTGCACACTATACCTGGGGGCTTCCTATTCAGAAGCTAAATATAACTACTTTAATGGCTTCTTGCCAGCCACATATGCATTTTTCTTTCCATATGTGCCTTTTCTTCACCATTATATGCATCGATATGACTTAAGTTTTGGCCATGCTAGGTTGCCTAGCTCTTGTATTTATGCCCTATGTTCCCGTTAATTTGGCTAGGGCATAAGGGGAGCACCTCTGCAATTGTTACTGCCGGTTGAGGCGGATGTGTACCTCAGACTGGGTGAAGCCAAAAGCTAACGTTCTTAAGGGAATATTCGGTCGGTGAATAAAAGATGTTCTTGTTCATAACAACGAAAATACCCAGATGTTTTGTTTCCTGCGCTTCTGTTCGTAGTTCGGACATGCACATTGATGCATGCGCACCCAGAGAAAGGAACCCCTAACGGAACTATTCTCTCTGGAAGATGTTTCTTACTATCCATGTAATATAACATAACTAGTTGGGTACTTGTCTGTTCAAGCACTTATGACCCCTATGCCTGGTTTCCATGCATACCCTGGTTTTTCATAACTGTGCGGGTATTCGGACACACCCCGGACTATCGGATCCGGGGGCTGAAGCGAAAAGGTCCGCCATGACAAATGATTTTCAATCCGGCTAGGGAGTACATGAGCCCATTTTACATAGTCATATAGACTGGCTGTACTCTTCCTCTATACCATCCAAAAGGTTGTCTAGGTTACAATCCTGTTGGGAATACTTTGCAGCTAACGCTACTTGGTCATATACCAGACTAACGGGTATCTCTTGTCCATCTGACCCAGCCGGTCCGACTTCGGCCATATGGTTCTGGTCAGCCTTGGCTTATCGCGTCTTCACCATGGCCCAAGCTTATCTCGCACCTTGCCAGCAAGCTGATATCTTCCATAATCGGAAGTGCCGCCGTGCTCCTTTGAGCATCTCTACAAGTTCGCTCATGCCTCCTAGCAGGGAAGCGGACGGCCACAAAGCCTGGGCAATAACCTGCATCACCTGCCGGGCTCGTTTGTGCAGTTGTGAAAGCTCTTGCAGCATATCGCCTGCGGAACCGGGCATCTCCTCTTCAGGGTGTCCCGTCAACATACCTGCAGACATAACTCTGTCAATACGCCTCCTCGCCGAACTATACTACAGTTCGCTCAAGCACTTACTATAAATGCCGCGTCGAAGCCTTCGGTTCTCCTTCTCGGAGTCCGCGAGCTGAGCCCGAACATCTTTCAATTCAACGCTCAGTCGGAGATTAGCATCTTGCAGCTTATTCTTCTCCTGAATAGACTGTGTCAGGATGCGTTCGCCCTCCTTCAGCTGACTTCAAAAATGCAGCTCATTGTCTCCCACAGTCTTCGGATTTCCTCTAGGATTGTCTGCCGAATCTTTCGTCGGATTTACAAACCATGCCGAACAAACAAACTGGTAAAAAGAAATTATTACCAGAAGAAGCCTTTTTGGATTCCTCTTGTTCGACTCCATTGGCCTTCATTTGGGCCTTACATTCCTCCGGCTCTTGAGACAACCGGGCATTCTTTTCTACAAGAACCTATGCATTTAATGATCCTTAAATCAGTTGTGCCAACTGTTTCAAGTCTCAGGGGCTACTACTACACATACTTATTAAATTCTCTTGCCCGTATATCCTTCACATACTGGTCCGTTGCTCTGGCAAGTCCATCTTGAGCAGCGCGGATATATGCATGTCTGGAATTGAAGGCATTGAATGCCTATTCGGAAAGAATACCACCGCAGAGTACGGCCCGTCGGCGCCGGTGATTCATGGCGCTCTCCACTTCAGAATTTGTGGCGGGAAGCATATCCGTATCCTCCGTAGGAGGATAGTCTGGCACTGTCCCCGCATCAGCCTCCGCCCGTGAATCCGGTCCAGGAATTCGGCTGCTGGAGGCGTGGCCGGTAGGGTCCCCATACATAGTCCGATGTTTCCTGACAAGACATAATTAAAGCCGTCACGCCTCGACAAAAAGACCAAATAAACCACGGGGCAAGTTTAATGAATACCTCTGCACCTGCGTCTCACTCCTAACTGCCTTCCTTTTAAGCCTACCTTGTCTAGTCGCCTCTTGCTGAGAGGCTCCTGCGGGTTCCGCACGGCGTCCCGACTGACGTTTCTATAAAAGTACGGCATATGAGCGTAAGGTACGGCAAAACAAAGGAATTCTTTCAGAAGGTTGGAACCCCGACATTACTTACGTGCGACGCGGGAAGCAGTCCGGGATAATCCGTGACGATGGCCACTAAAGAGACACCACTGCTTGCCTGGTAGAAAGTCCCGTCGACGAATTCCACGGATATGTTCGGATCTTCTTCAAGTCCGGGGTCGAGAGCCCGGCCGGGATCCTCTGGCTACGGAGAGGGGTTGTTGAACTTTTTCACGGCCTTCCTCAGTTCCTGTTTTGAAACGGCAAGGTAAATAATTGTCGCAACAAAGGTAAGGACGGATAGAGTCGAGTAAAAGATGAGAACTTACCCAGCTTCGGGGGTTATACATGGAAAATCCATCCCGCGGGTTAATGCGAAGGAACTCCTCTTCTTCTCCTTTGTACAATTCGGACAGTATCCTCGCCAAAGACGTGGCAGAGTCCGGACCTTTGCGATCGCAGCGGGAGGCATCATCTTCTCCATTGAAGTGCCACATGGGTTTTCCCCTATATTGAAGTGGCTGCACTCCCCTTATTACGCATATTTGACATAACTTCAATTATTGTCAATCCTGATTTGGCCAGGGTTTGTATCCGGCTCATCAGACAGAAGACTTCCCTGTTATCTTCCTCCTGGGGGCTCCGAGGGCCCCAGCTTTGGTGTTTCTTCAGCGGAGTATTGGTAAACTCAGGAAGGCCCGTCAAGACTGGGTCCGGAAGGGGAACGTCATCAACATAAAACCACTCCGAGGGCCAGTCTTCGGACGCCTTCTCTAGAGTACCGGGCAGGTATCCGGTCTGGGCGATGCGCCATATTTCGGCTCGACCCACTTGATATATGGATCCCTCCTGGTTGCGGCGGATGAGGCAAAATAACCTCTTCCATAACTCAAAATGAGCTTCACAACCCAGGAACAGCTCGCAGAGGGCAACATAACCTGCGATGTGCAGTATGGAGGCGGGGGTAAGATTATGCAACTAGAGACCATAGAACTCCAGGAGCCTGTGGAGGAACGGGTGCATTGGAAACACGACGCCTCTTAGCAGATATGGAACGAGGCATACTCGCTACCCCAGAGATGGGTTAGGGAATCTCTCTGCTTGCTCCCCGCCATTATAAGTGGCTAGTCCGGATCGGACGGGGACTGTCGGTGTCAAAACCGGCGGATCTCGTGTAGGGGGTCCCGAACTGTGCGTCTAAGCGGATGGTAACAAGAGACAAGGGACACGATGTTTTTACCCAGGTTCGGGCCCTCTCGATGGAGGTAAAACCCTACTCCTGCTTGATTAATATTGATGATATGGGTAGTACAAGGGTAGATATACCACGAGATCGGAGTGGCTAAACCCTAGAATCTAGCCTATGGTATGATTGTTGTTCGTCCTACGGACTAAAACTCTCTGGTTTATATAGACACCGGAGAGGGCTTGGGTTACATAGAGTCGGTTACAATGGGAGGAGATCTTCATATCGTATCGCCAAGCTTGCCTTCCACGCCAAGGAAAGTCCCAGCCAGACACGGAACGGAGTCTTCAATCTTGTGTCTTCATAGTCCGGGAGTCCTGCCAAAGGTCATAGTCTGGCCATCCGGACACCCCCTAATCCAGGACTCCCTCAGTAGCCCCTGAACTAGGCTTCAATGACGACGAGTCCGGCGCGCAAGTTGTCTTCATCATTGCAAGGCAGGTTCCTCCTCCGAATATTTCATAGAAGATGTTGAATACCGGGGTAGTGTCCGGCTCTCCAAAATAAGTTCCACATTCCTTCGTAGAGAGAATAATATTTGTATTAATCGGATCTGCTGACGTATCCCGTGGCGCGACATCATGCCACAGCCAGGCTCTTTATTTATTTTATTGTTCCACCTCAGCGCGTTTAGCGAGGCGGTTTCCTTGCCACGTCTTGTCAAAGCAGAGATCGTGCCCCCTTATTTCAGGATTCTCATCAATACGGTTGTGGGTAACCCAACCGTGACTTAGGTATGACTCCCAAATTAAAAGCGAGTCTCAAACGGTTACGGGGAGGGCTCTCGGTATTCACCTCCTTTATAAAGGAACCGAGGCTCGGCTTCCTTGTTCTTAAACCAATCAAATCCGCCCCTCGCTTCGAGTTCCAACACCCAAAGCTCTAGTTTTAGGCGCTTCGGACCTTCGAATATATCCGGCTCCGACCCTCAAGGCCGGTGGATGCCTTCCTCCATTACGGAAGAAGATGTGCGAAAGCTAAGAGATGCCAGGTATCTAACCGGCGAAATCTCGCATAGACTGCCTACTCAAGGGCAAGCTGTTCCCGCTCCCCAGCCTAGTGAAAGCGTGGTATTCGCATCTCACTTCCTTCGGGGACTAGGCTTCCCGATCGATCCCTTTGTGAGGGGGCTTATGTTTTACTACGGGCTGGAGTTCCACGACCTAGCTCTGGAGTCCATCCTCCAGATCTCATCATTCATTGTCATGTGCGAGGCCTTCCTCCATATCACCCCTCACTTTGGATTGTGGCTAAGAACTTTCAAAGTGGAACCGAGAATGATCGAGGGGCAGCACGCTGAGTGTGGAGGGGCTATAATAAGCAAGATGGACGACGCTCCATGGCCCGAAGGCTCTTTTCAAGAGGAGCTCGGCGTATGGCAACGGGACTGGTTTTACATCACAGCCCCTAGGGGCACCACATGGGTGGCATCGCCTACTTTTCGCTCGGGTCCCCCACCACGGCTGGCGTCATGGGTTAATGAAGGACTTACCTGGGGGCCGCCAAAAGACGTGCCCCTACTGCAGGGCTGTATTCGAGATCTTCTAGAAAGAGATATCAATCTGACCGTAATTGCGCAAGTCATGGTGATTCGCCGCACACTGCCCTGCAAACGTCGACCTCTCCGCCTGTGGGAGTTCAATCCGGAGAGACCACGAGTCCTACAACATTTCATGGGAATGACACCCATAGAGATGTACAAATTGTTCTTCGGATCACAAGCAAGGTGTCCGGATTTGTCCGAGGACGCAGGTCTAAGCTGCAACCGCCCGGATGCTAAAGTTAGTAGCCTCGTATTTGAAAACACCATCCATATTTTTATCAAATCTACCCTTTAACAGAGTTGCCCTTTGAACAGGAGTGGATAGCGAAGGCAAAGCTTACCAGGTGTCCAGCCCCCCTGCCCGAGACCGTGCCGGATCCCATACTAACCAGGATGCTGGAGGCCGCGCCATTGGCGGAAGGTGAAGGGGGGGACCAAGGAGCTACCGCCTCCACGAAGGAGGCCGTGAGGAAGGGAAGAATCAAAAATTCTCCCGACCAGGGAAAGAAAAGGACTGCCTCTGAAGACCCGGAGGTGAGAACCTCAAAACGGGGAAAGAAATCTTTGTCAGAGGGTTCGGCACCGGTGGATGCTTCAGCCGAATCGCCCCCTAAAGGGGACCCGCTCTCCCTCGAGGCATAAGTGAGGGGAGGGGTTCCATAATGAATCACATTCATGTTTTATTCCTGAGGAACATAACCGAAGCATTATCTTGCAGTTCGGATCTCAACCCTTCTCAGCAGAGCTCATCTTCAGGGGATCTTCGTCCGGAGATGATAGAGAGCGAAACGCCTCCCCTTGTTCCCCCGTCCTACGAGGCTGGCGACCCTGAGGTATCATCTCGGAGGGATTTTTCAAGTCCAGACCCTGGGAAAGGTCGTCAGACTAGTCCGGCACCCTCTTGCGCGCCGGCGGAGGTGCTGAAGGATCTGCTTGGTAGGGCGACCATCTCAGAAGAACATCGTATGTTGATGGATACGGTGATTGGAAGGATTTGATCCGCAGAAAGCGGATTGTACGAAGCTGCCAGGAGTTTACTAACAGGCTTTGAGGTATGTAAAAAGGTGTACCTTTTGGTAGAGCCGCATATTAAATGCGCCCTGTATGAATAGTAGCCCCTGAGGCTCTGTGTGTCATCATGAATGACGGCACACAGAGGATCATAATCCTAGGTATAATATTTCGCTTATTCCATGAAGGTGGCGACGCGCTCGGTGGCTAGCCGGACTGATGAATCTGCCGAACTAAAGCAGCAACTTGACGTAGCCGATGCCGACATCGCGCTTGTAAATAAGCGGCTAGACGAGGCTCAAGGTATGTTCAAAAGACACCCAGTAATAGGAGCTTGAGGCTCGGGCCTTATATATATATACTTGATGTAGATGGTGCTGCTGCCGTGGAGAACCTTCGGGCGGAACTTGCCCGAGCCAAGGAGCAAGCGAGGAAGAGTGATGCGGCTGCCGTTAAAGCGGCTGAAGAGCTAAGAGCCGAGCAGGCTGCTCACTGCCAGAGCAAGAAGGAAATAGCCGAGATGGCCATAAAATTGAAGGATGCTACCGACCGCTATAAATTTCTTGAACAAGAAGATAGTGCGGCTCCGAAGGAGCTTGAAAAGATCACTGTCGAAACCAAGGATATTCGCTCTACCATAAGAGCGATGAAGGAGGAGCTGCGTCAGTCCGGAGATATCACGGCCGGAAAGCCTTATATGCTGAGGATGAAGTTCGGAGACCCCAAGTATGCTCCATTAGACCGGCAGTGGAGTTCGTAAAACGCTTATCTGGATTTGGCCGCAAGTGCGGCAGACGCGACCGAACACTTCCGCAGCCGAGGTGACCATGAATTGGAAGAGCTTTTTTGGTCGCAGTACCACAATCCAGAATGCCCACTGTCAGTATCCAACCGTTTAGCCGCCTGGGCGGAGCTGAACAGATTATCCGGACTCGCCATGAAATTTGTTGCAAGTCGTCTATGGCCGGAGAAGCCAGAGCCGAAGAGCTATTTTGGCTTGGTGCAGCAATTTCTTAGTTCGGTGTCGCATGCTGATGCGATGAAGAGGTCGGCGTGCATAGAGGGTGCACAGATGGCTCTTGCCCGTGTCAAGACTTACTGGGCAGATATGAAGGCCAATATTGTTGCGTCCCAAGATTCGGACGAAAGCCGAGTACCTGCCAAGCACTATTTTGAGGAAGTTCTTCCTGGCACTCGTATAATAGAGTCGCAGTGCTCGAAGGATGTTGTGTTCGAATAGCTTATACTATTTGTAAGACGGATTGTGTTTTTTATGAAAAAAACTTTTTTATACTTGTGCTTGCAAGAATCATGATACCTCCTGTGTGGCTGTTTAATGTGTATATTTGTATGTAAACTGAAAGATGGCAGTCGTTGGCTTCAGCCCCCACGCATAGAATGTGGGGGTGTTCACAAAAAGGCATCTGTTCACACTTAATCCAACGTATTGGTCCTATAAAGGAGGTGGTAGTGCGGCAAACTAGGCAACCGGACTATAATGCTTCATCACTTTCACTTAGCCATAGGAGTTTGACAGTGGGACTACTGAATAGCCCCTAGGGGCACCGCGCTCACCCGAATTCGGTGCGCGAGTGTGCCTGACCGGGAAGCGGCCCTTCGTTAATGCAGGGGAATCCTAAAGATTCCGAAAGTCATCGAGTGGTTGACCAGTCTCTCGCTATATCATGACAGTCAGTTGTCAGCTTTCTCTACTAAGGTGCTCACCCGGCCGAACTGGGGCACAATCGCAATAGTTCTCCTGGTGCCGCGTTAGCCGATATGACGGAACGTAAGGCAGGAAAACACAGGAGCCGGGCAAACCCAACATTTGACCAAAGACATGATTCAGAGCTGGTGCATATAGGGCCAAACTCGCGACGCCGAACACTCCCTAAGGTGTTCGGTCTTTATGAAGATGGGCCGAAATAGAGCCCTTGGTAAAAAAGCCCCTGGTGTCCAGGTACGTGCAAACAATTCTGACATGGCCACATGCCAAGACGCCAGCCTCCACCTCGGCTATAGAGAAAACCGGGGGATGTTATCAACAAGAGACAGTAAAAAAGGTTTATGCAGGGTCTTAATCTGAAGAGAATCCTTGGAACGGGTCCCTGCTGCACGTCTGCGCCTGTGTCTCCGTCGTGTCGTATCCTGGACGGGCGTAGCATGATTTTCGTCTGCGAAAGAGAGGAACTTAGTAAAAAAATAAGCTTGCGAGAATTCTATATCGAAATAAACAAAATATAGTTGGTGCAAGAGTTGGGCCGTATTGTCTTCGGGCGTGAGCACACGGAGCCCCTTGCACTAGGGTATGCGGTAATTTAAGCATGTTGACGCCGGACTCGTCGAGGCGTGTCCGGGATAGTAGGGCTGGATTTGTGGGCGGCTACCTAGGCAACCGCACCCCTGCCCGTACTTTGGGGGTCAATTTATGATCCCTTGTAATGAGATGATGCCCTTTGGACCGGGCATTTTAAATGTAAGGGATGCGTAGTGCGGTATTGCGTTAAAGCGGGCGAAAGCTTCACGTCCCAGTAGCGCTTGATAGCGACTTACCAATGGGGCGATGTGGAATGTTAGCTTTTCGCTTCGGAAGTTGCCGGGTGATCCGAACGTGACTTCTAACGTAAGGGAACCCATACTTGGGGTATCCGAACCTGGCGTTCGTCCTTGAAAGGAGGTGTTGCCGAGGTGTATTGCGACTGGGTTTACCCCGAGTTTGCGGACTGTGTCCTGATACAACAGGTTCAAGTTGCTGCCGCCGTCCATAAGGGCGTTTGTAAATTGGAGTCCGTTAATGATTGGATTTAGGACCAAGGTAGTCCAGCCTGCGTTCTAGTCTCCTCTAGAGTAATCCTGATGACCGAAGGTGATTGGTTGTAACAACCAGTGGGATTGCTCCTCCGGGGCTGGCTGTATGGTGCGTGTCGTTGTACGTGTTGTTCTATTCTTCCCTTTTGTCACATGAAGTAGATTTACTGTCTTGACTTCTTGTGGGAACTTCTTTTGTTCTCCGGTGATCTGCTTGTGGGGTGCATCTTCATCTTCGCTTGGTGTGTTGAGCCCCTTGTGTTCGGCGTTGAGCTTGCCGAACTGCTTAAAGACCCAACAATCTCTGTGGGTATGGTTTGCAGGTCTCCCCGGAGTGTTGTGGATTTGACATATTTTGTCCACAATTTCGTTGAGGTTGGATAGCTCGTCCCTATTGTCTTTGGGGGGCAGCTTTTTATGATTTTGCCGAGAGCTTTTTAATCCGGTGTTTACTGCCGTGCTCATCGGGCTGTTTTCCTTTATCCGGTGCGGTTCTTTGTGACGGTGCGGCTTCCCGTTCCCATCTCTGGGTTCGGACGTATTCGGGTCGCTGGTGCTGCTTCTTGCCAACCAGCTATCCTCTCCTGCACAGAAGCGGGTCATGAGGCTTGTTAACGCGGCCATTGTTCGCGGCTTTTCTTGGCCAAGGTGTCTGGCGAGCCATTCGTCTCAGACGCTATGTTTGAAAGCTGCTAGGGCCTCTGCGTCCGGACTGTCGACTATCTGATTCTTTTTCATAAGGAATCTGTTCCAGAGCTTCCGGGCTGACTCTCCAGGCTGCTGAGTTATATGACTCAGATCATCTGCATCCGGGGGTCGGACATAGGTCCCTTGAAAATTTGCCCGGAAAGCATCCTCAAGCACTGCCCAACTTCCCATGGTGTTTTCGGGAAGGCTTTTAAGCCAATGCTGGGCTGGCCCTTTGAGCTTAAGGGGTAAGTATTTAATGGCGCGGAGGTCGTCTCCTCTGGCCATGTGTATGTGGAGGATGTAGTCCTTGATCCAGACTCCAGGGTCTGTTGTTCCGTCGTATGCTTCTATGTTTACTGGCTTGAATCCGGCTGGGAATTCATGATCCAACACCTCATCGGTAAAACATAGGGGGTGTGCGGCGCCCCTGTATTTAGGCGTGCCGCGATGTTCGGGTATTTTTTGCGTTGCACCACTCATTGGAGCTTGCTTTCTTGGCCTATAGATGGATCTGGTTGGGCCAGTTTTCTGATGCGAATTCATGGACGGATCGCGCGCCATATTGAGTGCATCGTCCTTTGATGCGTAAGATGTATCGTAGGGTCGTCTATCCGACCTTGTGGCTTCCTTATTTTTTGACTGTGGGGGCTTTATGGCCTCTTCGTCAAATTCCGGTAGTAGTTTCCGCTTCGGATAGCTCTTTGTGTGGCGACTACTGCCGTACTTATGTGCGGTATTAAGTACTTTGCCCCATCTGATCCTGAGTGCATCTTCCGCTGTCTTGAGCCTCCGCTTCTACTTTCTCAGGCTACGTGCAGTGGGAACGAGCCTTTGGTGGAGGTTCTGATGTTCCAGCAATTTGTCAGGTGTGAGGTCGTCCAGGCCATTATCTTTCCCGGGGATTGGTTGTTCGGATTGTCCGCCCTGCTTGGACGGATGCTCGACGACATGTTCATCTTCCGTTGAGTCACCCTGCTCTATAGCTGGGTCTTTGTCGAGGTGGGGCTTGGCCTTGCGCTTACGCCGCCGCTTTGATTTTTTTTGGGGGAGCGATCCCTGGCCCCTTCCTTTTGGTCGTCGTTGTCATTTCTATTATATGTGTCCACCATGCATACATCGTAAGATGAGGTGGTTTTCCGGAGCCCTATAGGTTCTGGTTCTTGATCGTCTGCTTTATCGGTGTCCATACCGTTGATATCGTCGGAGTCGAGATCGAGCATGTCGGTTATATCTTCGACAGTGACTATCAAGTGGGTGGTGGGTGGGTATCGAACTTCATCGTCCGCATCCCAACCACCCCGACCGTAGTCCGGCCGGGGTCCGCGGCGGTGAACTCCATGATCGGAGCCTGATCGGGTTCGATCGAAAGGGGTGCAGAATATTCAGAGTCTGGAATGGAGCCCGGCACCTTGGAGTTACCGGCCTTGCAAAGGACTTGGCTGGTATTTGGCTCTATAGCCACAGAGATTGCGGCTCCGGGGGTGGCGTCCAACCGTCCGTCCCTGGCTAGCGTAGTCGGGTCCGAACTAATGGTCGGAGTGAACACCTGAGCGGCGCTCTGGTCACTGTCCAGCGGCAGAGCTAGATCATGCCCATCGAGCCAGTGCGGCGCGCCCGGTCATGGCCCGAATCCGTCGAAGATCAAGTCTCCGCGGGTGTCGGCCGTGTAGTTTAAGCTTTCAAACCTGACCTGACGGCCAGGGGCGTAGCTTTCGATCTACTCCAGAAGGCCGAACGAGTCGGCCCGCAGTGCGAAGCCGCCGAATACGAAGATCTGTCCCGGGAGAAAAGTCTCATCCCAGACCGTATCGCGATTATCGAGCGAAGAAGCCATCGGGCCTAAAGGCGACGACACAGAGGAACTCTCAATGAAAGCACCAATGTCGGTGTCAAAACCGGCGGATCTCGGGTAGGGGGTCCCGAACTGTGCGTCTAAGCGGATGGTAACAGGAGACAAGGGACACGATGTTTTTACCCAGGTTCGGGCCCTCCCGATGGAGGTAAAACCCTACTCCTGCTTGATTAATATTGATGATATGGGTAGAACAAGGGTAGATCTACCACGAGATCGGAGTGGCTAAACCCTAGAATCTAGCCTATGGTATGATTGTTGTTCGTCCTACGGACTAAAACTCTCCGGTTTATATAGACACCGGAGAGGGCTAGGGTTACACAGAGTCGGTTACAATGGAAGGAGATCTTCATATTGTATCGCCAAGCTTGCCTTCCACGCCAAGGAAATTCCCATCCGGAAACGGGACGGAGTCTTCAATCTTGTGTCTTCATAGTCCGGGAGTCCGGCCAAAGGTCATAGTCCGGCCATCCGGACACCCCCTAATCCAGGACTCCCTCAGGGACCATGTATGCGGGCGGAAGGAACCCTTTGGTCTGCAGCTCTATTAGGCGGCTGTGAGGGATGGAACACTTTTCCCAATCCCCTGGTTTCGAGCTAGGGGAGCGACGAGCAGGGCTGCAGCGACCGGTCATGATGGGATGGCCTCTTTTGGACGCGCTCTGCGGAATGCTTGCTTGGGAGAAGGTGGTGTGATTTGGATCTGAGGATCCCTGTCTCCTCAATAGGCGGCTTGGCTACAGGATTAGGGTGGCAAATGTAAAAATGCCCCGGCCCCTCGCCTTCGATCGACACGTGGAGGTGGCCATTATTGAAGCACAGAAGCCGAGGAGTACAACCTTACTGGGAGGCCAGACACTATTCGCTGTGACAGGTGCACCGGATTTGGAGAAGAACCCGCCTTGCAATGCCGAAGACAATCTATGAACCGGACTCATCCTCATTGAAGCCTGGTTCGGTGGCTACTGAGGGAGTCCCGGATAAGGGGGTATCCGGACAGCCGGACTATATACTTTGGCCGGACTGTTGGACTATGAAGATACAAGATTAAATACTTCGTCCCGTGTCCGGATGGGACTCTCCTTGGCATGGAAGGCAAGCTTGGCAATCCGGATTATAGATCTCCTTCTCTGTAACCGACTTTGTGTAACCCTAGCCCCCTCCGGTGTCTATATAAACCGGAGGGTTTAGTCCATAGGACAGAAGAACAATCATACCATAGGCTAGCTTCTAGGGTTTAGCCTCTCTGATCTCGTGGTAGATCAACTCTTGTAATACTCATATCATCAAGATCAATCAAGCAGGAAGTACGGTATTACCTCCATCGAGAGGGCCCGAACCTGGCTAAACATCGTGTCCCCAGCCTCCTGTTACCATTAGCCTTAGACGCACAGTTTGGGACCCCTTACCCGATATTCGCCGGTTTTGACACCGACACCCATTCCGACATGGTGGGCGTCAAACATGGGCGGCAAAACACATTGGATTCAAGATCGTCCAAAAGACCTCTGAATCTCCCTCCATTCCCCATTCATACACGGTGGGCAGTAAAAGAAACTCAACTCGGCTGAAATCGATGTAGGCAAATATTTTCAATAGGGGCAGGTTTTAACTTCACTCAGACGTGACACAACCGCCCTACCCGTCAGCCCCATTCATACACCGTGAGCGCCAACCATGGGAGCAAATCACCCTCTCCTCGCCCGAAATTGCTCTGGGCAAATATTGACGAGATGCGAGATTACCGTCCTATCCCCAACCGACGAGATGTCCAAATTTTAAACGGGGGCTAAGTTCGTAACTTTCCGATTCAGACAGGCGCGTCCCAAAAACATGGTTCCCCGTACCTCTCCCTCCATTTTCCGATTCATACACCGTTTGCGCTAGAACACCCCATCCCAACACCAGCCTCCGTCCGCCACCCCCATCCATCACCGCCGTCCTCCACCACATCCATCGCCACCGTCCTCCACCATGCCGGAGCGCCTACCAAGACCGCGTCATCCACTGCTAGAGATGGATGTTTCTCATCCACGGCGACGGACCAATAGGCTTGCATCGCGTCCTCTCGCTTCACCGGAGCCGTCATCCTCTTTGTCGGGGCCGCTCACACGACCTTCTCTTCCACCGCAACGGGACTTATCTCCCGATGCACCCGTCTACCATCGCAGATCTGCTTCAACGCCACCGACAGCGATCGCCCCCCGGATGCCTACACGGTGCCGCAAGAGAGGTGGTACTTCATATCTCCTCAACTTTTTGATCTCAACCAGAAAATAGATCTTAACTTGTTTACTCTACTTTCTTTTCAGCTCTTAGAATTTAGTTCTTAGTTCAAAGCAAACAATGGATGCTAAATATCATTTCTTCGGTTTGCAGCTTCAAATTTGCCATGGCACAGCAATAATACGGTTTAATTGATCATGCTTAGGGTTTAATTGATCATGTTGGTTCTATGGTGGTTTCTTTAATAGAAATTGGAGGGGAAACCCTCTTTTGCTAAAAACATATGCTTAGAGTTTCCCCCTTTTATGATCACTATATGATCAGATTACGTGCTTCGTGTCATAATAACACTGCTCCACCCATCAAGCTAAACAAGCTTAGTTGTTCAAATACAAATCTGATAGTATTAAAACATAGTTGTTTAATTGGTCAGCTAAATGTTACTAAATTAGTTTCGGAAATGCATGTTCGCCGCTCGGGTGTGTATCTCTACAGGGTGCCCACGGTGGGCCGGCCCACCCTGGGATTTTGGGTCGTCCCAGGCCCCGATTCCCCTCTGTTCTGTTGCGCGCTTCCTATCTCTACTCGCCCCCAACCGCCTGCCTTGCCGGCGACTTGCTGTCCCCAGACGACATGACTCTAGGAGGAGACGCCGGACTAACAGGAGGCCAGGAGCCGCTCACCCAACAGCGTCACAACTGCCCGGGCGCGCCGCCGTGCCTACCTTCCCAGTCCGTGCAAACTCAGGCATGCAGCACCCACCAAGCCAACCCGATGTATCCTGAGATACGTCCTCAACACTCAGCAGCCACTCCTCATCACCCATTTTCTAATTGATTCATTACTCATTAGGCAAGACTGTCATTAGGGTTTGTTGTGTGCTCAATGCTACCTACACTTACTGGTTCAGATGTATTTCGGTAATCTTTAGTACCTCTAAAGTTCACAGGGTTTTCAAAATTCTGGCCCTCGGAACAGACACTAGTCATTTTGGAATGTTGGCCGTAGTGACATTGACCCAGATTACTACTGCAAGCCAGGTTTGTTGACAACTTTACTTGTCTTTCTTACTCATTTGATATAATACCCAATTATTCACGTCGATTAGTGGCAAACAATAAGTGCTAGACAAACTTCTTCATTCAGATTTTGGACGGTCTCTTACTGCAGTTACAATTCTGCATACTTGTCCTAGTAAGCTCACAAGTAAATGATTGATTCACTACATCTATGCTTGCCTTGGCATATTTGTTGTCAATATTCTTTTAGGGTGGACCACCCTGTTTCTAAATACTGGAACCGTAGATATGAGTGAATAGTATTTCTCTATGTGATCTATTCCATCATGTGTGGGCAACGAACACTGCATTTTATAGAAAGAAAGTGTCATTTCCCGCTTTTACATAGGTTTCGATCTTTTACATGGAATACAATCTGCCTACTTGCTTTGTGTCGCACTACCAACACTCCACCCTTGAAGCTAAACATTATGCCACTCATAATTGCTTAGTTTATTTGTTCAAATACGAATTTCATATGATTCTAATGTTCCTACTTTAGTTTTGAAATGTGTGCCTGCCTATTATAGAGACATAAGGGGTTTGTATTTCTGTGTGTGGTCTGGTCAGCATGATTGGGGGGTGAACTTTGCATATCCAGGGGTTTATAGGGAGACACTCTTCGAGTTGAATCCGCAATGCATTCCATAGATAATCTGACTACTTTTTATGTTTTCATGAATCTCAGATTCTGAACAGCATCATAATGATTATGAGCTTGCGCGCATGAAAATAATAAAGCAAAACAATGCCATGGCTGTCAAATTTGGTGTTAAGGGACTGAAATCAAGTCTGGATGCAATGCAATGCAAACACTCTCCACCTACAGATTCATGCTCAGAATATGATCCTAACGGTGATTCCGAGCTAGAGGGAGACCTAAGTCAATGTAGCTCCCTAGTGGAGGAGTCAGAGGAAGATGCCCTATCTTATTCACCCATCAAGGTACTTGCTCTAACTTTCCAAGGCTACATTGCTCGAACATATCTTGCAACTGATGCTTTGCATTGCTTCTACTTTGTTGAACTGACATTAGCTTAGTTTACACATTGTGTATGTGAATACGCCATGCCTATCCATTTTCAGTACATATTCCATCTGTCATCATACCATATTTATCCATTCAAATGTTGTTCTTGTGTATCAGACGTTCAAAAGGAAGAGGGCGATTGCTGATCGTGGAGGAGCACAAGCAAAGTATTTGGAAAAGGTACTGGCACCTGATAAATCAAATAGCCCATTAGGTGTAGTTGCAATATCACCTGACCCACAAAACACACCAACTCTAGGAGACTCTAGCCATACTACACTTGTCATTTCTGATGCCCCAACTCAGCAGACCCCAACTGTAGCAAACAGTATGATTATGCCAGTTGACATAGCACCAGCTCTACGATGCAAAACCCCCATTCCAGCAAAGAGTACACCAAATCTAGTTGCCAAATCCCTTTTTGAACCAGAGAGAGCCCCAATTGCAGCAAATAGGACCCTTGTTCCATTTCTTCCCAGTTTAGAAGACGAAGCTTATGTTGTTGTCAGGAACTTTGTGCGCATCTTTCCTTCATGGAAAGATTATACCGCAGACACAGAACAATTTCCAGTCTTCCTCCGCAACTTACGCGTAAGTAATGTACTAATGTTATTCATGGTCATTACTACATATGTTTCTGCTGACAGAAGACACAAGACTTCATTCTTTTAAATAGGTGAGGAGCAAACTGGATTGTGAAGACGAGCAAGGGTTGGCTGCACTTTTCAAGCACTCTATGATGAAGTATCGTTCCTACCTGAGGCAAGCGCACTTCGATGGCAAGCCTCTGAACGAAATTTCTGTAAAGTCTCCGGTGCATTTATCCGACGGTGACTGGAATAATCTTGTTACACATTGGTCTCGGCTGCAACGTAAGGTATTGTCTATGATATCACATCACAATTTGCACTATATTTCTGCATTTGCCTTAATGTCTCACTTGTACGAAAATTGTTAGCAGAAGAACATTCGTTCTCAAGGGACCACAGAATCTCGCAACTATACTGCACACTGCATTGCTCTTGTGAGTATCTCTTGCCCTGTATGACCATACTTACTTTCATAGTTGTTTGATTATGTAGCATCACTGCACATGTTTGCCTTGTAATCGTCCATTTGGTGCACATTATAAGATCCGTATGGACTCTTACATAAATTTAGAATCAACCCAATGCTTTTGAAGAGGTTTAGCTCTGCAGTCCTCTTGTAAGTATTGAACGTGGTCTATCACTGTACTTACATTAACAACTACTCCCTCTGTCCCATAATATAAGAACGTTTTGTACAGTACACTAGTGTTCAACACACTCTTGTATTACGGGAAGATGGATTGGTTTATTGTGTAGCATTCTGCATCTTATCTCCCCCGCCCACCATTTACTAAAAAGATCAGATTTATATTTAATCTTACGAACAACTAGAATACAGATAATGCCAGTGCAAAAGTGTAGCCCATTGCTCTTGTCAGTACATTTTGTCCTATAACGCTTGCACTTCCAGGGATTGGTAGTTGATTATGTAGGATCAATCTGCATCTTATCTTCATTATCCTCTATCCCTTCCAGTATTATCATATCTATAATTACTCTCTATAAAATGTAGAGTACAGGCAATGCTTATGAAGAAGATTCTGTGCTGATATTCTTGAGTTATCCTTCCCTTGACATGGAGAAGGGCATTATAAAGTCGGTGTTAACTGTTAATGTAAGTCAGTCCTTCTAAAGCCTTTATCCTCAAATGCTATTTAATTTTCTCATACTCCCTATCGTTTACTGTTGTTTAGTTTGCTGTTTCTACCAAAATGTGTTTGCAAGAACCGTAAGTTCTAAGTTTTACTTATGAAACCCAATTCCGTATTCATACCATGCACATTACTTAATACTCCCTATATGTATGCTTGTTTTTGTGGATCTATAATCCAGTGTGTGGTGAAGCAGCCCACGTTTGCACCTTGTCATCTCCTATTTTATCTTACTGATGTGGCTGATGATATGAACAACATGCCATGCACATTATCCAAAATACATACAATGATTTTATTTGCCCTTCATCTATGCTTGTTATGTTGACATGGTAATCCAGTAGTGTGGTGAAGCTCCACGCATTATGAACAATGCCAAATTATGCTATTGATATTTTGAACTTACTCTTTATTTTCTAATTTGAAATTGGATGGAATTGACAGCACAGCTATCATCTTTGTTTATACATGTGCAAAACCTATCATCTCTCTACTTTGTTTCAGGATGATATGCCTGATGGCATGCATAAGTCTGTTGAAGGATGTGAGACAAACCCAACATATATTGCAGCAAAGAAGGCAAAACATCTTGAAGATAGCGAGACAACCCCAAAGTCTTGTCTGGATGCAGTGTTCAAGTTACTTGAGACTAGCAGCCAGACAAGCTCACAGAATTCGTTATCTGAATCAATTTGACTTCTTCAGTCCCAAGTTCTAGCATAAAGGCATTCTGCAACTCAACTTCGACTTGAAGTCCTATCTCTAAGAAAGATTGCGGAGAACACCAATGAGAACCTCATCGCCAAACAACTACACCTAGAAGCTATGACCGACATGCTAGGCCGGTCTCACAGCCTTGCTCAGCAGCTTGCGCAGCAGTTCCCCCCCCCAAGGCTAACCTTTCTTGAACTGTCTTGGAAGTGGTCTCGGTTCAATATTATTTTGTTACACTGCAATGGTGCCCAGTTTTTGTAATCTGCTTCTTCGTTGCGCTTTATGATCACTGGAGGCGAACTTCGATGCCCAGTGGATGTAATATTACCTTAAATTCTTTATTGTATAGTGTAGGTTTATTCTTAGTTACTATGTCGTAATTTCTTTATTGTATAGAGTAGGTTTGTTCTTAATTCCTACTAGTTACTGCATTCATTCGCTATCTGAAAAAAATCAGATGTAGTCGACGGGGCCGAAACATTTGACTCTAACGGGCCTGGTTTTTAGCGGGCCACAATTGGGCTGGCCTGCGTCTTTCTTGGTCCCGAATGATTGGGGCCTTCACACATTCCGCCAGGCCCAAACTTACACCGGCCTATATTTTAGTTGGGCCTTTTGTCGACCCAACGCTTACTTTGGCCCAAGTAGCGTTGGGACATTAACAGGCTGAATATTGTACTAGCCTGTTACGGCCGAGATGAAACCACGGGCCTTTAGCAGGCCAAAATGCATGTTGGGCCTCAATTTTCACTAGTCGTCGACGGGCCTTCAGCAGGCGGAAATGTAGACCGAGCCATTTTGGGCCCAGTTAGCTCACGGGCCGTTACCAGGCTGAAACATATCTCGGGCCTTAGTTGGCCCACTGATATCATGGGCCTTTAAGAGGTCGAAAGCTTAGTACATGCATCAACGGGCCGAATTACGCGACAGGCCTTTAACAGGCCCAAAGTCACGTTGGGCTTAATTGTTGCCACCTTTAGCACGGGCCGTTAGTGGACCCGATGTCCAGTTGGACCATATATGGCCCATGGGCAGCACGGGCCATTCCCAGGCCGAAAGTCACACCGGGCTGAAATGGGCCCATGTCTACATCAGGCCTCAAACAGGACGAAAGTCACACCGGGCTGAAATGGGCCCATGTCTACATCAGGCCTCTAACAGGCCGAAAGTCAATGGGCCGTAGTTGGGCCCAAATATTCGGCGAACAATTAACGGGCCAGATCTGGCTTTGGGTCGCAAATGGGCCCAATTATTGGGCGAACAATTAACGGGCCAGATCTGGCTTCGGGCCATAAATGGGCCCAAATTTTGGCCGAACAACTAACGGGCCAGATCTAGCTTCGGGCTGTAAATGGGCCTTTATTAAGCAGGCCGTTATTGGGCTGGCCCACTAGTACCTGATTAAGTACTACGGCCCTTTGACTAGGCCGGCCTTTTTAACCTATATGGGCCTCTGTTGGGCCCAACCACGTGTCGACGTATCATAGGCATGTCTCCTCCAATGAACGGGTGACATCTGGCCCACTAATGAGCTGACAGGTGTTCCCTTCGGCCAATCAGAATTTTACACATGGAAATTTCCCATTGGTCCGGACTGTTAATGGGTTATCAGATCCAAAACCCAACCCGATAGCTTAACGGCGTTCTGTTACGGTGGATGCCACGTGTCGGTCACCCTTGACGAAAGCACTACTGTGACGCGCGATTTATCGTCATGGAGGAAGACACTTCCGTGATGCTAATTTTGGTAATGTCATGGAACACTTCTACGACAACACAGGTATGACTATCTTGATTCTGTCATAAAACCGTCATGGATGTACATGCAGGACAAAAAACGCGACCTACTGTGACAAATACGTATCATCACGGAAGTTTATTTTTTTTGTAGTGGTTGCTTCCTACGTAGACATGAAGATTAAAAATAGTTAAGGTCCAAAAAAAGAGTATGTCGATAGAGCGACAGCCAAACGGTAATTCTAGTACAATATATATGGGCTTTCAATGTGCATGCAATAATCACCTCTGTACACAAATTCCCCAGACATGGAAAGCATCACAACAAGCCAATAATTTTGTTCAGATCAGTACTAAACATTCCGATAGATAAGATCTTGATAGAATCCAACACCATTGGTGGGCTATCGATGGACAAACTCTTCATTGAGAATATAACATAATATTAGTATACAAAGTGTACTCAAAGATGATATAGAACTTATGCGCACAAATGAAAAATGCAGCTTGTGATTACAAAACTGTAGATGATAATATACATTACCTGAATAAGTGTGGAGTCAAACACCATGTCGTTGTGTTCAAACGGATCACGAATTACACCCAAGGCCTCAAGTTTAGGCGTAGCGACAGTAGTAATATGCGAAGGTTTATAACAATAATCAAGGAGCAACCTTTTAAGTGAAGGGGCATCTTTGATGATGAGATGTTGTCCTTCAAAACAAATTCCAATGCTTTTAAGGTGAGGCAACCTTATTTGGAGACAATTGATACAGATTTCTAATCCAAAAACAAGCAGCAAGCGCTCCAAGGCAGGCCAACCGGATTGGATGATGCTGCGTAGTGAGGCCTTCGACACATCAGCCACCACAAGTGAAAGTCTTTTTAGCAGTGGGAGCCGAATCATTAGTACCAGATCGTCTTGTAGATGGCACCGGGCTCTGGTGAGGGTGTGGAGATGTCACATCCTAGCTAGCCATGCATTAGAGTGTTGCATCATGTTTACTCTTTCATCAGAAACCTGAAATGGGGATGACAGAACCCCCAGTCCCCTCTGAATCCAATTAGGGTTTACTAAAAACTTTTTCAATGAACCTGAAATGCCCTTCTAAAATGCCCATCATTTTTGTCTTGGTTCAGAACCTCTACCAAAAGTGGTGCACATTTTCCTAGGCCATCCTAGGGTTTTTGAATTAAATCATAAATATTTGAATTTGGGCATTTAAAATTATATAAAATATTTAAATGCTCAAATATCTCCAAACTAAAATGTTTCATGTTGGAAATAATCCAACTATGGACCAGGAGTAGTTTGGTGATTTTAGGAGTAGCCTAAGTATTTTATTTAATTCAACAAAGTTGCAGAAGTATTAAAAAAACAGAAAACAGAAAGAAATGAAAAAAAACTTACCTGGCGCCCAGCTCCCGGCCCACCTGCCGGCCCAGCCCAGCGCCGCTCCAGCGAGCTGCTTGCCGGCCAGGCAGGCAGGCAGGTGCCCGACGGCGACCGCAGCGCGCGCCACGCACCTGCTCGCCGCCTCGCCGCTTCCATCGTCCGGTGACGTCGTGGACCGGCCTCCCTCGCTCCCCCGAACCCCCCAGACACCCCCGCTACTCTCCAGCTCCTCCCCCTCGCGCTCCCCCGCCATGGCCGACGCCACCATCGCCGTGCCTTCGTCGTAGCCGTGCTCCCCGTCATCCGTGCGTCCTCTCATCGTGTCCAGGAGCTCTGCCGCTGTCCACTGCATCGAGCAGCCGAGCCCCGAGCGCTCGCAACGCCCGAGTCCACCACAACGACCTCGCCCGAACCGTCGTCGCCGGAGATCCCCTTCAACGCCGTCGTCGCTCCGGTCCATCTCCGGCCACACCAAGGGCTTCGTCGCACTCACTGTGAGCTTAGCCATCTTCCCCTTCCTTCCGTTCTTGCTCCCGAGCCATGTAGCAACCTCCCGGAGCTCAACCGCACCCACCGCCGTGGAGCTCGTCGCGGACGTGCTCCCGGTCACCCTCCGGCCACAAACTGGTGTCCATCATACTCACCGTGTCACTTAGCACCTAGCTAGCCACTCCCCGAGCCTCACCGACCCCTCTAGCGTCAAGTTCGTCTTCGGCCGAACCCCGGTGGCTGCCAAAGTCATCGCCGGCGCCAACTCCGGTCACCCCGACCCCAACGGACTCCACCAAGAGCTGCGGCTCGTCCTCAGCCCCACTCCGGTGGTCTCCGCGACCCATTTGGTGGCCGAAACGGCCAAAACCACTTCCGCCGCCGCGTCGGGCTCGCCGGTGGCTAAACGCCGGTGCAGCCGACCCGGGTTTGACCACGGGTGGGCCCTGGTTGACTCCCCTGAGTCAATGACAGGTGGGGCCCAGCCCTGTTAATTAAACAGGTTTAGTTTTAATTAAACTTTAATTAATTTAATCACCCTGACACGCGGGACCCACTGTCAGGTTGGACCTGGACGTGTTCCGTTGACCTGCTGACGTCACACTGATGTCAGGCTGACGCAATAATTGATTTTCTGGAATTATTCTAATATAGGAAATTTCAGAATATAATTTAAACTTCAAAAATTCATAACTTTTATTCTGTAACTCCAAATCAGACAAATTATATATGAAAAATGATCAGAAAAATCCAATCTATCCATCTGTACTATTTTCATGCATGATTAAACAAGTTAACTTGATGTTTAATGCAGAACAAGGAAAAACACTTTAAAGGGCCATGTTTGAGTTTGAAATTTGAATCTTTGATTCAAATTGGTTCAAACCCTTCTGGTCTTAGTTGCATTAGCCCAACACACTCATATTGCTATGTTTCATGCATGCATCATATTGTTGCACATTGTTTGGTGATGGTTGTATATCGGTGTTCTTTGCGGCAGGATCTGCCCCCGAGGAGTACCGTGATTACCCTAACGAAGAACCGTATCAGTGCATCGAACCATCAGGCAAGCAACCAACCATTTGATCATATCGATACAATCCCATGTTCTCGCTCCTGCTCTTTTTTTTACTGCATTAAGACAACGTGTTTCAAACTGCTGTGTGCTATGGTAGTTGAACCCATTTCCTCTGCATGACCTGTCATTGCCACAGTAACTAGATGAAACCCACTAGCATGTGTAGGAGTTGATTGAGCCATATGTATGTGTTGTTCCTACCTTGCTATGCCTGCTATGCTTAGAGTCGTGTCAGGTCTGGTTCATCTGGGTGATGGGCTAGAGTGAAATGATTATGTCGGTAATGAGAGTGGTGTGGTGAACACGTTTTGGTAAAGGTATCGATGAGAGGCCATGTAGGAGTACATGGTGGGTTGTTTCATTGAAGCCGACCTTAAGCACTGAGATCTGTATGTGTGATTTAAGATACAGCTACTACCATACATTGGGCCCTGAAATATGACCCCGCTCGACTTCTTATTCACCCTAGCTCTCTATCCAGGAGTTGCACGTAGTTTCTGGTGTTTGTAGCCTACTGGAGGCCGTGGACAGCGCTGACCGTAGGGGTGGGCTGTGATGCGGTAGGTATGTGGCACGGTGTACCGAATACCCATTAGGTATCTCGGGAACCCTGTTCACATCGTTCGGGGCTGTATGGGAAACCTCAGCCGGACTCCCTGCGGATGGAACCTGGATAGGCGATAAACCTGGACTAGAGGCTTAGGTGTTTAGGTAGGTCGTGGTCTACACCCACGTCGGCTTTCGCTTGAAGTCTGCCGAGCACATGTCATGTGCAGACGCTAAGTGGTGGAAACATGTATGAAGAAGTACACCCCTGCAGGGTTATCATGATCTATTCGAATAGCCGCGTCCGCGGTAAAGGACTACTTGGTTGCCTATACAGTTCATAGACAAGTAAATGGAAACTGCTAAAAGCCTCAAGATAAGTGTGAGTGCCGAGGATGGCTCTTCCGTAGGAAGACGGAGGTGGATCCTCGGTAGTGTATTGAAGTGGTGAGTAGTGGACTCGTGTGCGCAAAACCATTTCAAGTTGGAGTCTCGTAAGTTATCCTAGCCAAGAGTCAAAGCTGGCTTGCTGCAATAACTCCACCAACCCTTCTTGGTAATATGCATGTATGTAGGATCTGATGTAAGTCTTGCTGAGTACCTTTGTACTCATGTTGCTATAATTTACATTTTTTTACAGAAGACGCTGCAACCCCTTCTGATGGGTTCTACGTAGATGTTGACATCAATGAGTAGGCTAAGGCCCAGGTGGTGATCCTGAGCTTGTGAAGGACCACGTAGTATAGCTAGGATTTCCAAGCCTCTTTTATCTTTCTAGTTGTCTGTACTCAGACAAGTTACTTCCGCTGCTGGTTTGTATGACTGTATGACTTGAATGCTGGGTCGTGTGACCCGTACCTTTGTGTATGTTATGTATGGCTCTCTGAGCCTTAAATAAAGTACTTGTGTCATAGAGTCATGTTGTGATGCCTTGTTGTATTTGCACATATCGAGCATATTGTGTGTATGTTTGAAATGCTTGGTATGTGTGGGATCTGACTATCTAGTTGTTTGTCCTTAGTAGCCTCTCTTACCGGGAAATGTCTCCTAGTGTTACCTCTAAGCCATGGTAGCTTGCTACTCCTCGGGAACACTTAGGCTGGCCGGCATGTGTCCTTCTTCGTTCCTGTGTCTGTCCCTTCGGGGAAATGTCATGCATTGAGTACCGGAGTCCTGCTAGCCCGCTACAGCCCGGTTTACCGGAGTCCTGCTAGCCCAGTGCTACAGCCCGGACCCACTTGCTGATGACCGACACGTTCGTTGCTGGGTCATGGATGCCTGTCCCTGTAAGTCTGTGCCACTTTGGGTTTACGACTAGTCATGTCAGCCCGGGCTCCTTATCATATGGATGCTAGCGACACTATCATATACGTGAGCCAAAAGGCGCAAACGGTCCCAGGCAAAGGTAAGGCGACACCCGTGGGGTTACCGTGCGTGAGGCCGCAAAGTGATATGAGGTGTTACAAGCTAGATCGATGTGACATCGAGTCGGGGTCCTGACAGGAGAGAGGAGGACAACCACGAGATGGACAACGATGGTGTGGGCAAAAATACATGGAGTTGGGGTGGCTATATGTACTTTTCTTGTAATGGTAGAACTCAAGCTGTTGGAGTTTTTCGACTTTAGTAGATGTCAGACAGGCGTCCACCGTGCAGCGTATGGACAGTAGGTAGTGTGTCGGGATGCAGAGGCATTGAACGGGGCCCTAGTGGGAGGAGACGATGGCTCTGAGGAGTTCAAATTCAGGAAGGACAGATATCTGACGATAGTCGAGATTAAGAGGACTTGTGTGCGGCAGCAATCCTTGGTGAGGAGAAGGGAGATGATCTCCCCAAGGATGGCGTCCAGGAGATCG
>NC_041391.1:177353025-177414608 GCF_002162155.2 Triticum dicoccoides
GGGAGAGTCCAGTGAACCGCAGTAAGTGGAGGCGACGAGGAAGGAGGGTTTTTCTGGGATCGCCCCTCTTCAAGAAATATGGGCTTTTCCTCGCCAAAAAACAAATGGGATTTAAGATGAATTTGCTATTGTATCGGCCTGGTCGGCTGCCGTGTTTCGTCCTAGACTATCTTAACACTAGAGGCAGCTCATAAGAGACACTCTCTAGCTCTCCCAGCTTATTGCCCATTCGAAAAAAAGAGACTCCCCCAGCTTATGGCTCCTCATCGGTAACCTTTTTAAAATTTAAACAAAGTTATGGCTCCTTCTTGGGCCCGCTTGGCATCCACCAAATTAGAGGATGTGGTATTGCATGCATACACTCACACAGGTCATAGCCCGGCAAAATGAGGTGCCAAATAATAGGCCCAAAATATACTTTCTAGTAGATTGTAAAGGTTCATAGGCTAGTCAACATTCACATTAAACTAAGGTTCAGAAGATACGATATGCATACTAACATTCACAAGAACAAAAGTTGGGCATGTTTATGCATCTCAATGATTCACCATACTATAACCAATACAAAGTGTGAGAAGGTGTAGAAAGAAAGAAAAACGATCGATGCTTCTCTGAGCAAAGGGCCTCCTTGTGCACACATTAATTTCCTGGACATGCTTGTTTCCTCTCAATATTGTGAGCACTTTGAGCATGTTGGCAACTCCACAACTAGCTAGTTGCCTCATCTTGCAATTGATGCTGGCACATTTGCAGCAAACATAGGAGGCAATAGAGATGACTCAACATCAGACTACATTGTGTAGTTCCCCTGAAATAGCTATACTTAAACGGTTTGCAAAATAGTAGCACATATCAATAGCTCGGCATGAAAAAACACGATCATCTGGACAAAGAGGATACTGACCTACCTGAGGAAGATTATTAATAATTTCATAAGTCGTTAGTTGATTTCCACCTTCGGGTCTCATCGCATGCCATGGAGGAAATTCTATCCAATCGATTAGTGCAATTCCTTCCGTGTGGCTGTGGAAAATTTGTGACTGTTGGGGAACGTAGTAATTTCAAAAAAAATCCTACGCACACGCAAGATCATGGTGATCCATAGCAATGAGTGGGGAGAGTGTCGTCCACGTACCCTCGTAGACCGTAAGCGGAAGGGTTAGCACAACGTGGTTGATGTAGTCGTACGTCTTCACGATCTGACCGATGCAAGTACCGAACGTACGGCACCTCCCGAAACACTTCTGGTGTCCGAACATAGTCATCCAATATATCGATCTTTACGTCTGGACCATTTCGAGACTCCTCGTCATGTCCGTGATCATATCTGGGACTCCGAACTACATTCGGTACATCAAAACACTAAAACTCATAATACCGATCGTCACCAAACTTTAAGCGTGCGGACCCTACGGGTTCGAGAACTATGTAGACATGACCGAGACACATTTCCAGTCAACAACCAATAGCGGAACCTGGATGCTCATATTGGTTCCCACATATTCTACGAAGATTTTTATCAGTCAAACCGCATAACAACATACATTGTTCCCTTTGTCATCAGTATGTTACTTGCCCGAGATTCAATCGTCGGTATCTCCATACCTAGTTCAATCTCATTACCGGCAAGTCTCTTTACTCATTATGTAATGAGTCATCCTGCAACTAACTCATTAGTCACATTGCTTGCAAGGCTTATAGTGATGTGCATTACCAAGAGGGCCCATAGATACCTCTCCGACAATCGGAGTGACAAATCCTAATCTCAAAATACGCCAACTCAACAAGTACCTTCGAAGACACCTGTAGAGTACCTTTATAATCACCCAGTTACGTTGTGACGTTTGGTAGCACACAAAGTGTTCCTATGGTAAACAGGAGTTGCATAATCTCATAGTCAGAGGAACATGTATAAGTCATGAAGAAAGCAATAGCAACATACTAAACGGTCAAGTGCTAAGCTAACGGAATGGGTCAAGTCAACCACATCATTCTCCTAATGATGTGATCCCGTTGATCAAATGACAACTCATCTCTATGGCTAGGAAACTCAACCATCTTTGATCAACGAGCTAGTCAAGTAGAGGCATACTAGTGACACTATGTTTGTCTATGTATTCACACATGTATTATGTTTCCGGTTAATACAATTCTAGCAAGAATAATAAACATTTTCATGATATGAGGAAATAAATAATAACTTTATTATTGCCTCTAGGGCATATTTCCTTCAGTCTCCCACTTGCACTAGAGTCAATAATCTAGATTACACAGTAATGATTCTAACACCCAATGAGTCTTGGTGTTGATCATGTTTTGCACCTAGAAGAGGCTTAGTCAACGGGTCTGCAAAATTCAGATCCATATGTATCTTGCAAATCTCTATGTCTCCCACGTGGACTTGGTCCCAGATGGAATTGAAGTGTCTCTTGATGTGCTTGGTTCTCTTGTGAAATCTAGATTCCTTTGCCATGGCAATTGCACCAGTATTGTCACAAAAGATTTTCATTGGACCCGATGCACTAGGTATGACACCTAGATCGAATATGAACTCCTTCATCCAGACTCCTTCATTTGCTGCTTCCGAAGCAGCTATGTACTTCGCTTCACACGTAGATCCCGCCACAACACTTTGTTTAGAATTGCACCAACTGACAGCTCCACCATTCAATATAAGCATGTATCTGGTTTGCGATTTAGAGATGAGTGTCAAAGCTTGCATCGACGTAACCATTTACGACTAGCTCTTTGTCACCTCCATAAACGAGAAACATATCCTTAGTCATTTTCAGGTATTTCAGGATGTTCTTGACCGTTGTCCAGTGATCCAGTCCTGGATTACTTTGGTACCTCCCTGCTAAACTAATAGCAAGGCACACATCAGGTCTGGTACACAACATTGCATACATGGTAGAGCCTATTGCTGAAGCATAGGGTACATCTTTCATTTTTTTCTCTATCTTCTGCTGTGGTCGGGTATTGAGTCTGACTCAACTTCACACCTTGTAATACAGGGAAGAACCCTTTCTTTGCTTGATCCATTTTGAAATTTTTCAAAACTTTATCAAGGTATGTGCTTTGTGAAAGTCCAATTAAGCGTCTTGATCTATCTCTATAGATCTTCATGCCCAATATATAAGCAGCTTCACCGAGGTCTTTCATTGAAAAACTTTTATTCAAGTATCCTTTTATGCTATCCAGAAATTCTATATCATTTCCAATCAACAATATGTCATCCACATATAATATCAGAAATGCTACACAGCTCCCACTCACTATCAAAGCGTTTATTCCAACTCCGAGAGGCTTGCACCAGTCCATAAATGGATCACTGGAGCTTGCACACTTTGCTAGCACCTTTCAGATCGAAAAAACCTTCTGGTTGCATCATATACAACTCTTCTTCCATAAATCCATTCAAGAATGTAGTTTTGACATCCATTTGCCAATTTTCATAATTATAAAATGCGGCAATTGCTAACATGATTCAGACAGACTTAAGCATCACTACGGGTGAGAAAGTCTCATCGTAGTCAACCCCTTGAACTTGTCTTAAACCTTTCGCAACAAGTCGAGCTTTGTAGACAGTAACATTACCATCAACGTCAGTCTTCTACTTGAAAATCCATTTATTCTCGATGGCTTGACGATCATCGGGCAAGTCAACCAAAGTCCACACTTTGTTCTCATACATGGATCCCATCTCAGATTTCATGGCCTCAAGCCATTTTGCGGAATCTGGGCTCATCATCGCTTCCTTATAGTTTGTAGGTTTGCCATGGTCAAGTAACATGACCTCTAGAATAGGATTACCGTACCACTCTGGTTGACCTACGGGGTTTGGTAGTAACTTGATCTAAAGTTTCATGATCAATATCATTAGCTTCCTCACTAATTGGTGTAGGCGTCACAGGAACCGATTTCTGTGATGAACTACTTTCCAATAAGGGGGTAGGTACAGTTACCTCATCAAGTTCTACTTTCCTCCCACTCACTTCTTTCGAGAGAAAATCCTTCTCTAGAAAGGATCTATTCTTAGCAATGAATGTCTTCCCTTCGAATCTGTGATAGAAGGTGTACCCAACAGTTTCCTTTGGGTATCCTATGAAGACACATTTCTTCGATATGGGTTCGAGCTTATCAGGTTGAAGATTTTTCACATAATCATCGCAGCCCCAAACTTTAAGAAACGACAACTTTGGTTTCTTACCAAACCATAGTGCATAAGGCATCGTCTCAACGGGTTTCGATGGTGCTCTATTTAACGTGAATGCCGCCGTCTCTAAAGCATAACCCCAAAATGATAGCGGTAAATCAGTAAGAGACATCATAGATCGCACCATATCTAGTAAAGTACGATTACGGTGTTCGGACACACCATTACGTTGTGGTATTCCGGGTGGAGTGAGTTGCGAAACTATTCCGCATTGTTTCAAATGTAGACCAAACTCGTAACTCAAATATTTTCCTCCACGATCAGATCGTATAAACTTTCTTTTCTTGTTAAGATGATTTTCAACTTCACTCTGAAATTCTTTGAACCTTTCAAATGTTTCAGACTTATGTTTCATTAAGTAGATATACCCATATCTGCTCAAATCATCTGTGAAGGTGAGAAAATAATGATACCCGCCGCGAGCCTCAATATTCATTGGACCACATACATCAGTATGTATGATTTCCAATAAATCTGTTGCTCGCTCCATTGTTCCAGAGAATGGCGTTTTAATCATCTTGCTCATAAGGCATGGTTCGCAAGTACCAAGTGATTCATAATCAAGTGATTCCAAAAGTCCATCAGTATGGAGTTTCTTCTTGTGTTTTACACCAATATGACCCAAACGGCAGTGCCACAAATAAGTTGCACTATCATTATCAACTCTGCATCTTTTGGTTTCAACATTATGAATATGTGTATCACTACTATCGAGATTCAACAAAAATAGACCACTATTCAAGGGTGCATGACCATAAAAGATATTACTCATATAAATAGAACAACCATTATTCTTAGATTTAAATGAATAACCATCTCGCATCAAACAAGATCCAGATATAATGTTCATGCTCAAAGCTGGCACCAAATAACAATTATTTAGGTCTAAAACTAATCCCAAAGGTATATGTAGAGGTAGCATGCCGACGGCGATCACATCGACTTTGGAACCATTTCCCACTCGCATCGTCACCTCGTCCTTAGCCAGTCTTCTCTTAATCGGTAGTCCCTGTTTCGAGTTGCAAATATTAGCAATGGAACCAGTATCAAATACCCAGGTGCTACTGTGAGCTCTGGTAAGGTACACATCAATAACATGTATATCACATATACCTTTGTTCACCTTGCCATCCTTCTTATCTGCCAAATACTTGGGGGAATTCCGCTTCTTCCAGTGACCAGTTTTCTTGCAGTAGAAGCACTCAGTCTCATGCTTAGGTCAAGACTTGGGTTTCTTCTCTTGAGCAGCAACTTGTTTGCCGTTCTTCTTGAAGTTCCCCTTCTTGTTCCCTTTACTCTTTTTCTTGAAACTGGTGGTCTTGTTGACCATCAACACTTGATGCTCCTTCTTGATTTCTACCTCCGCAGCCTTTAGCATTGCGAAGAACTCGGGAATTGTCTTGTTCATCCCTTGCATATTATAGTTCATCACGAAGCTCTTGTAGCTTGGTGGCAGTGATTGAAGAATTCTGTCAATGACACTATCATCCGGAAGATTAACTCCCAGTTGAATCAAGTGATTGTTATACCCAGACATTTTGAGTATATGTTCACTGACAGAACTATTCTCCTCCATCTTACAGCTGAACAACTTATTGGAGACTTCATATCTCTCAATCTGGGCATTTTCTTGAAATATTAACTTCAACTCCTGGAACATCTCATATGCTCCATGATGTTCAAAACGTCGTTGAAGTCTCGGTTCTAAGCCATAAAGCATGGCACACTAAACTATTGAGTAGTCATCAGCTTTGCTCTGCCAAACGTTCACAACGTCTGCAGTTGTCTCTGCAGCAGGCCTGGCACCCAGCGGTGCTTCCAGGACGTAATTCTGTTGTGCAGCAATGAGGATAATCCTCAAGTTATGGACCCAGTCTGTGCAATTGCTACCATCATCTTTCAACTTTGCTTTCTCAAGGAACGCATTAAAATTCAACGGAACAATAGCACGGGACATCTATCTACAACAACATAGACAAGCAAAATACTATCAGGTACTAAGTTCATGATAAATTTAAGTTCAATTAATCATATTACTTAAGAACTCCCACTTAGATAGACATCTCTCTAATCATCTAAGTGATCATGTGATCCAAATCAACTAAACCATAACCGATCATCACGTGAAATGGAGTAGTTTTCAATGGTGAACATAACTATGTTGATCATATCTACTATATGATTCATGCTCGACCTTTCGGTCTCAATGTTTCGAGGCCATATCTGCATATGCTAGGCTCGTCAAGTTTAACCTGAGTATTCTGCACGTGCAAAACTGGCTTGCACCCGTTGTAGATGAACGTAGAGCATATCACACCCGATCATCACGTGGTGTCTCGGCACGACGAACTTTGGCAACGGTGCATACTCAGGGAGAACACTTTTATCTTGAAATTTAGTGAGAGATCATCTTATAATGCTACCGTCAATCAAAGCAAAAAAGATGCATAAAGGATAAACATCACATGCAATCAATATACATGATATGATATGGCCATCATCATCATGTGCTTGTGATCTCCATCTTTGAAGCACCGTTATGATCACCATCGTCACCGGCGCGACACCTTGATCTCCATCGTAGCATCGTTGTCATCTCGCCAACTATTGCTTCTACGACTATTGCTACCGCTTAGTGATAAAGTAAAGCAATTACAGGGCGATTGCATTGCATAGAATAAAGCGACAGCCATATGGCTCCTGCCAGTTGCCGATAACTCTGTTACAAAACATGACCATCTCATACAATAAAAGTTAGCATCATGTCTTGACCATATCACATCACAACATGCCCTGCAAAAACAAGTTAGACGTCCTATACTTTGTTGTTGCAAGTTTTATGTGGCTGCTACGGGCTGAGCAAGAACCGTTCTTACCTACGCATCAAAACCACAACGATATTTTGTCAAGTTAGTGTTTTTTTAAACTTCTCAAGGACCGGGCGTAGCCACACTCGGTTCAACTAAAGTTGGAGAAACTGACACCCGCCAACCACCTATGTGCAAAGCACTTCGGTAGAACCAGTCTCGCGTAAGCGTACACGTAATGTCGGTCCGGCCGCTTCATCCAACAATACCGCCGAACCAAAGTATGACATGCTGGTAAGCAGTATGAATTGTATCGCCCAGAACTCACTTGTGTTCTACTCGTGCATATAACTTCTATGCATAAACCTGGCTCGGATGCCACTATTGGGGAATGTAGTAATTTCAAAAAAATTCCTATGCACACGCAAGATCATGGTGATGCATAGAAACGAGAGGGGAGAGTGTCGTACATGTACCCTCGTAGGCCGTAAGCGGAAGTGTTAGCACAACGCGGTTGATGTAGTCGCACGTCTTCATGATCCGACTGATCCAAGTATCGAATGTACGGCACCTCCGAGTTCAGCACACGTTCACCTCGATGACGTCCCATGAACTCTGATCGAGCAGAGCTTGGCGGGAGAGTTCTGTTAGCACGACGGCGTGATGACGGTGTTGATGATGCTACCGACGTAGGGCTTCGCCTAAGCACTGCAACGATATTACCGAGGTGGAATATGGTGGAGGGGGGCACCGCACACGGCTGGGAGAGATCAACAGATCAACTTGTGTGTCTAGAGGTGCCCATGCCCCCGTATATAAAATAGCAAGGGGGGAGAGGCGGGCGGCCAATGAGGGTGCGCCAAGGGAGGAGTCCTACTCCCACCGGGATTAGGACTCCTCCTTTCCTTGTTGGAGTAGGAGAAGGGAAGGACGGGAGAGAGGAGGAGAAGGAAAAAGGGGGGCGCCGCCCCCCTCCTTGTCCAATTCGGACTAGAGGGGGAGGGGGCGCGCAGCTGCCCTGGCCGCCCCTCTTCTTCTCCCACCAAGTCCCATAAGGCCCAATATACTCCATGGGGGGTTCCGGTAACCCCCCGGTACTCCGGCAAATGTCCGAAACCTCCCGAAACACTTCCGGTGTCCGAACATAGTCATCCAATATATCGATCTTTACGTCTCGATCATTTCGATACTCCTCCTCATGTCCGTGATCATATCCGGGACTCTGAACTACCTTCGGTACATCAAAACACTAAAACTCATAATACCGATCGTCACCAAACTTTAAGCGTGCGGACCCTATGGGTTTGAGAACTATGTAGACATGACCGAGACACGTTTCCGGTCAATAACCAATAGTGGAACCTGGATGCTCATATTGGTTTCCACATATTATAAGATCTTTATCGGTCAAACCGCATAACAATACACGTTGTTCCCTTTGTCATCGGTATGTTACTTGCCCGAGATTCAATCGTTGGTATCTCAATACCTATAGTTCAATCTCGTTACCGGAAAGTCTCTTTACTCTTTATGTAATGCATCATCCCGCAACTAACTCATTAATCACATTGCTTGCAAGGCTTATAGTGATGTGCATTACCGAGAGGGCCCAGAGATACCTCTCCAACAATCGGAGTGACAAATTGTGACACTCCAAAAAAATTTGTGATTTTGTTTTCAGAAGAGCCTTGCTTGGTTTGAAAGAAGGTCATTTAAACCCTTCCTAAAAACCATCTTCTAAGTTTTCCCTCTCAAAAATCCTTTTCTTGGATGTAGTTTCTTTTAAAAAGAAAACCCTTTTAATTTTTGGGCTTTTAATTTGGTTTTGATCCCTTCTAAATTTTACCATGCCTCCTATGGTGAAAATTTCCCAAAACCTCTCCTCCCACTTTGGTACAACCCAAACATTCTGTCCAAACTAATAAAATCCATTTTTGGATTTTATTCCAACTATTTCTCCTCCCAAAATAACTCTGTCTTTTCTTTTGAGCCTAGGTGGATTGCAAAGCAAGTACCCTAATGCTTTTGATTTTTGACCTCAACTCAACACCCATGGATAGTCCTTTGTACCCACAACCCAGAACCATCTTGATCCACTCTTCTCCTGTTCAAATATTTCAAATTTCACTCACTGCAAGTTTGGACCAGATTTGCCAAATTTGGTGAAATTCATATCTACACCTCTCCAAAAATTCTACAAATATTCAGGTAGCCTCTAGATGCAATGAGAGGCCCCTCCACCAAAAACCAACTCAAGGAAAAATCCCTACTTTCCTAGATCATTCTGTCGAACACCTTGCGTGCACTGTTTCTGTTCATCTTCAGTTAAGTTTAGAGTTTCAGTGTCGATCGTCGACAGAGATTCAGTCACATGCTCACAGTGCACTTGGCACGTTGCTGACGGCCTAGCTTGCTTGTCCGGAGCCTCACACGCGCGCTTGCCGCCTTCCTGGCGTCGGTGGCGCCCTGGCCCGCCTGCGCCGGCGTGCTTTGCGGCGGCCGTATCACCGTAGCGGCCGACCGGGAGCAGAACGGCGGCATAACACCGTTCGGCGCCGCCCAAACCCCCTGGTGGCTCCGCGTGGCCATTTCCTCGCCAGCGCACGCATGCAGCATCGTCGCCGTGGCGCGGCACGCACAGAGCATGCCCTCTGCCGCCGACGGGCCCGTGCCACCCCGTTCCGTTGAGCTTCCCCTAAGAGCCAAATCCCGACGCGGTTAGCACCAAAACGGAACCAGGGGACACCCATGACGACGCTCAACCTCTGAACCCTCCCGTGCAACCACAACACCGCCGTAATCACCTCGCCGGAGAACCCCGTTCTCGGCAACCACCTTGGGGCGGCTATATATAGCACCCTGAGCTTGCTCTCGCCCCCGCACAACTCCACCACCTCACCAGACCTCGCCCAGCCACTGAACGAGCCTCGAGGGGCCTTTCCTCCTCGACTCCGGCCACCTCCGTCCGCCTCGGGCTCCGGCATCGTTCACTCTGGTGAGGTCATCTCCGGCGCCCTAACCTCGTCAGATACCTTCTCATGCTATCGCGAGTCTAACCCCCTCCCCTATTCCACCTCCACAACTCTCTCCGACGAGGTCCACGACCACCCGAATCACCGTCCGTCGGAGCAAGCGTCACCACCGACGTGGTACTCGCCGGCAACCACCACCACGTCCCACAGACGCGAAATGGCGCCCTGAACACGGAGGTACTCTCCGATCTCCCTGCCTCGCCGTGGATCGCCGCCGGCGACCACCGCGGCTCTCGGGCGCCGACGAGCCCCGACTCCCTCGTTTGAAATTTCAAACCTGACGGGTGGGACCCGCCCGTCAGCCTCTCCTTTGTTTTTTTTTGAATCAGTTACTGAAAGCGTACTCTGACAAATACTCTTCCACTCTGAACCGTTTTTCTAGTTTTTTTTCTGCAAAGCCCCCTGGAAGTTTTCTATTTCATTACAAATGGGTCCTTGGTTTAAAACCCTTATAACTTTTTAACAGAAAGGGATTTTTGAGTGATTCTTTTTCTGTCCTCTTCAAATTTTTGTCTACTTTTTTATCATATTTATTTGAAAAATATTTGCAACACTTTTCTGTACACTCACGGTATTTACGTTGCGTACGTATTTTTCTTATACCGTAGATACCGGAGGAGGTGACGGAGCTGCAAACTTTGCACAGTTAGACTCCGACTACTCCGAACCAGGCAAGCATGTTTGAATTCTTGATATGATGAGTGTTGTTGCATGTTTGCATTTTAGTATGGTCATGGCATGTTTAGGAACATCACTTTAAATGTTATGTTTCATGCACATAATCGGAAAGTAAGTTTCGGAAAGCATTATGTTGTTGGGTACATATTTGCATAGCCATGTGTTGGCATGAGGATGGGTAAGATGGCAGTGTTGTAACATGCCAGTCTTATGCCAGATTATTTGACTTATGTGTCATCATGACACAAATCACATTCCCATTCATTCCTTCCTACTGTCACATGTTTTCCGAAAGGAATATGGCACAGTAAGTTGCAAATCGTCTTCCTGGTACACACCAAATAGAGAGGCCGGGTGAGGGTTCCATGGCCCTGCATTAAAGCCCGTCATCCGGTCAGGGGGCATGGGTGTTTCCGGTTGGGACCAAGAGGGGGGCACCCCTTAGAGCGCGCGTATAGAAATTTGATCCCATGCTATTCGAGGTTGTGGCCTCCCCGTCTCAAAGTTTTTCTTGGACGTTGTCTAGGGTGATTCCTGGCATCGTGAGGTGAAATGGGTGTGTACTAGTTAAATGTGTTTCTACTAAAATACCATAAACAGAACTAGTCCTTCGTGACTACGGAAATCCATTGGTTGTGGTCAGTTCATCTAAACTCTACAGATTCCTAAATCTTTCAATTACCTTGTACTTTGTTCAAGTACTATATTCATCTTATCTTGTCAGGTATCAGCCTCAATGACAAAACTCCGGTGGAATTTATGTGTGATAAATCCGGTTAAAAGATTATTCTTGTGGATGGACTAATCTGGTTATTTACATTTATTACAAGCCCTGTCTGTGATGTCGCTCAGACGTCCGATGGTGGCAAACCTGTTATTTACTTTTGTTATAAGCCCTGTCTGCGATGTCGCTCAGACGAACGACGGTGGCAGACCTGTTATTTACTTTTGTTATAAGCCCTGTCTGCGATGTCGCTCAGACGTTCGATGGTGGCAGACCTGTTATTTACTTTTGTTATAGGCCCTGTCTGTGATGTCGCTCAGACGTTCGACTGTGGTATTTCTTTTAAAGCCCCGTCTGTGATGTCGCCCAAATGTCTGACTGTGGTATTTCTTTTAAAGCGCTGTCTGTGATGTCGCCCAGACGTCCGACTATGGTATTTCTTTTAAAGCCCTTTATGTGATGTCGCCCAGACGTCCGACTATGGCATTTCTTTTAAAGCCCTTTATGTGATGTCGCCCAGACGTCCGACTGTGGCATTTCTTTTAAGCCCTTTATGTGGTGTTGCTTAGACGCCCGACTGCGGCATGCATTTTATTTATTTACCTTTCGAGGCGTCTCTCTAGACACCCGATCGGTTTTCAGCTATTTATTTTATTTATCAAGTCCTGCAAATCTTACCGTTGTTATATGAGCATCATCCTTTATTCATGACGCATTTATGCATTCATTGATTATATCTTTTGTCCGAACTATCTTGCGAGTACTTTGAAGTACTCACCTGGCTTGTTGATTTGGCCAGATGTTGATGAAGGCGATCTCATGGATGAAGAGTTTGATAGCGAGTCCGAAGCCTAGAGGAGTCCCAGTCAGTCCCGTGCGATCCTGTCTTGGTCATTGTATTATCCGCTTCCGCAACCCCGAAATAAATTCATCGAGCCTCACCTCGACGCTCGATGAGCTGCCAGTAGAAGTCAAGTTATCCGCCACCACGTTTCCTCGAGCTAGTAGCATGCCACCACACCCCTGTGTCATAACCGCCCATATGTAAGATATTGGCAGTTGTAATAAATTGTTGAGCAGCCTGAACTCAACCCTGTAATATATTTGATGCTACTGGTTCTCTGTTTATCAAGCTTTTGTCTACCAGAAAGGATGACTTTTCCTATACTGGGTTTAAAAGATCGGTTTTATCAATAAATATTTTTATTGAAAAGCTGGTCGTGACAAACTTGGTAACCAGAGCCAGGCTGACTGTAGGAAGCCACTAGGTGCGATCGCTAATTTGTTATTAGCATGATAGAGTTATTCATGTTTTTACAAATGTAGTCATTTTTCTGACAGTCAGCATAAAATTTATGATCTGATCACTCAGAATTTTTGCCAACTTTTGTAGATAGCCGGCAGCGACTGCGAGTCTCAAATGTTCGCCAACGTGCCTAAGGGCTTCGTCAAACTCCTCTCCTTCATCGTTCAGGTTGCGATTGGGCCATCTGTGCGCCTAGTCTTCACGCTTTATCCACACAAGATCAACGACAGTCTGACTATGCACCAGGCCGTGGTGCAGTTCAGGGGAGGCCATGCTGAAATACGCCGCCTCCGATTCGTGGGGAGAGCCATGCCTACAAAAAGGCATGCTATGCAGATGGCTGCCCGCGAGACGATAGCCCGTCTTCGGGATGTTCTTCCTGCAATGAAGACCCGTTGCTACCGCTACCTTCCATGCCATGTGCCTTACACATGTCACTACTCTTTCTCTTGCCCCAGAGGAGAGCGAGACGAAGCCTTTGAGATGCTTGTCGAATACCTCCGAGCCCTGGAGGCAGCATTCGACTGGATGGTGGATGACCTCGTAGCTGCACGCATGGACTCAGTTCATGGCTGTGCTGCTAACAGGAGGGAACTCATGCACACCACTCCACCACTGACTTTTGTGTCATCCGCAACCTCTCACTCACCTACCATACTCACCTCTGCTCGTCGTCTGCCTACCACAGAGGAGTTTAACCAGGCTATTGCTCCCACTCCCGTCCGCTCTGCACCACTTGTTGCACCCACTCCCATACGTGCTACTCCACCTATTCCACCTATTCGTGTTATTCCGCCTACGGCACCTGCTCCATCAGCTCAGCACAACGTTTCTCGTCTGGAACCTATTAGCGAGGAGGAGGTTGATTCCCCAGCGTCTCTGCGTCTCACCCTCGGCAGGCCAAGGGAGATCCTCACCATCTCCGACTAAGTACGCATAGACGCCATGCGATGTATCGACTTGTGTAATATGTTTATATGTACATAGGTTGTGAGAAGTAGCCTATTTGCGCATCATGTAGGATCTGGAGGAGTGCACTAGTTTAAATAACATGTCAGGATTATGTACGCATATCCTGAGTGATGTAATGTATAATTATGCCCGCGTGTAAGATATGCACTAGTCCTTCTCCGCGCGAAATCGTGTGTTTCCAAAAATATCCTGGAGATTAAAAATGTTCTTTGTGTGTGATTTTATTGACTTTTGCGACTCTCTTTCTTATCTTACGAGTTCACAAAATATATCCCCATAGTGAAAGATGTCTCGTCCTTGGACGCGCTCCATGCCAACTCAGCCAGAAGAAAATTATGGCACACCACAGAACCACAATTTCACTTAGGGTCAGACAAGTCAACAGGACAGTGAAATAGCTTTTACACAAGTTTGTCGTTTGTATGAACAGAGTAAGCAACAACACCAGGAAATGATGAACCAATTCATCAATATGGGAAGTAACCGTGGTCAGTATCAACCGCAATCCAAATTATCTGAGTTACAAAAGACGCGTCCTCCAACATTTTCTCATACTGACAAGCCTCTTGAGGCCGATGACTGGCTTCGGGACATGGAGAGAAAATTAATTATCGCACAGTGTTCAAACCGTGAAAAAGTATTGTATGCACCACACTGTCTCACAGGAGCAGCTGCATCGTGGTGGGAAAACTTCCTGCACATGCACCCCAACGAAAATGAAATCACATGGGAAAATTTCAAAGACGGTTTTCGTGGGGCACATATTCCTAAGAGCGTCATGAAAATCAAGAAGAAAGAATTTGATGAACTCAAGCAAAGGGTCATGACAGTGTCAGAATACAACAGCCAATTCACTCTGCTATCTCGCTACGCCAATGAAGAACGCATGACCGAGAGCAAGAAGATGGAAAAATTCTTGGAAGGCCTGGCACCTGCCCTTAAGTGCCAGCTAGTTGTGCATACCTTCCTAGATTTTAAAACACTGGTGGATTAGGCCATTACCCTGGAAAATGAGCGACGTAGCCTGGAAGATTTCCGCAAACGAAAAAGGGATCAGACTACTTTTGCTCGCAATCACAGAAGCAAGAAGGAATTTCAGAAGGGGGATTAACACAAAACCCCGACGAATAATTCACGCCCAATCAAGAATTTCCATGCAAGAGACAAAGAGTTCACCTATCGCCCAGGCGTTACCTGTTATGCTTGTGGAGAAGAAGGGCACTATGCCAAGCAGTGCCCCAAGCCAAGGAGCTCAACCCCGAAGCTCAATAATGGTGGAAATAATTCAGCACCAAAGCGAAGCAATTTCAACCCTAGCAACAACCACCGGAAAGGTCACTTGAACCACGTGACCCGAGAGGAAGCACAGAACTCCCCAGATATCGTACTCGGTACGTACCCCGTCAACACAATACCTGCCATGGTTTTGTTTGATTCTGGAGCTTCTCACTCATTCGTTTCGAAAAGTTTTGCTTTGCAAAATAATTTTTCGATGCTTCCCTTGGAAAAATCAATGATTATCAAGTCCCCTGGAATTAAGCAAGTGACCCAGAGTTACTGTCAAGGTGTGGTTATTGAATTTGAAGGATTGAAGTTTTACGCCAACCTTATTGTACTGGAAAGCAAAGGACTGGATGTCATCCTAGGAATGGATTGGTTAACCACCAACAAAGTTTTTATTTACTGCTTCAATCGTACCGTGATTCTCACACACCAGCATGGGAAGAAAATAAAAGTTTCAGCCAAAGAGAGACAAATACCTCGGCAACCTAGATTAAACAAGGTGGACGTTTCTGAGCTGAACAAGGTTCCAGTTGTATGTGAATTCCCAGACGTATTTCCAGAAGAACTACCAGGCATGCCACCAGACCGAGAGATAGAATTCAGCATTGAGCTAGCACCCGGAACTGCTCCGATTTACAAGAAACCTTACAGAATGGCACCATCCGAATTGGTAGAGTTGAAGAAGCAAATAAAAGAATTATTGGAGAAAGGATACATACGAGCCTGCTCCTCACCTTGGGGTTCTCCAATTTTATTTGCTAAGAAGAAGGATGGAACAATGAGGTTGTGTATTGATTATTGAGCCCTCAACATGGTCACAATCAAGAACAAATACCCAATGCCCCGAATAAATGATTTATTCGATCAGCTCACACAGGCCAAAGTCTTCTCAAACATTGAATTGAGATCAGGATACCACCAATTAAAAGTACGAACAGAAGATATTCCCAAGACCGCATTCACCTCCAGATATGGGTTGTATGAGTTCACCGTGATGCCATTCGGACTAACCAACGCCCCCGCATATTTTGTTCACCTCATGAACAAAGTATTTATGAAGTATATGGACAAGTTTGTTGTGGTATTCATCGATGATATTCTGATCTATTCCAAAACACCAGAAGAGCACGCCGAGCATCTCAAGATTGTACTAGGAGAACTCAGGAAACATCAACTGTACGCCAAATTCAGCAAATGTGAATTTGGCTAAAACAGGTGGGTTTTCTGGGCCACGTGCTAACCCAAGAAGGTATTGCAGTAGACCCGGAAAAAGTCAAGGCCGTACTTGGCTGGAAACCACCAGCTAACGTAACGGACGTACGGAGTTTCTTGGGAATGGCAGGCTATTATCAGAGATTTATTGAAGGATTCTCTATTATAGCAAAGCCCATGACACAATTGCTCAAGAAAGGCAAGAAGTTTGAATGGACAGAAGCATGTGAGAAAAGCTTCCAAGAGCTAAAAAGCAAATTAACAACGGCACCAGTACTAATTGTGCCGGACATACACAAGAATTTTGAGGTATATTGTGACGCATCCCGGAAAGGCCTCGGATGCGTATTGATGCAAGAAGGCAAGGTAGTGGTGTATGTCTCTAGACAACTACGCAAGCATGAGGAAAATTACCCCACACATGACTTGGAATTAGCAGCGGTCATTAATGCACTCAAGGAATGGAGACACTTCCTACTTGGGAATCGTTGTGAGATATACACAGACCATAAGAGTCTTAAGTATATTTTCACACAGCCAGAGTTAAATTTACGGCAACGACGCTGGTTAGAGTTGGTGAAGGATTATGATGTTGGAATCCACTATCATCCCAGAAAGGCAAATGTTGTGGCAGATGCACTTAGTCGAAATCCCAGCACGGACGACTACAGTATACCAAAGTTGAGGCCAGAATTTCAGCAGGAATTTGCCCGACTCAATCTAAAAATGGTTACCGAAGGCAGTGTGTCGAATATAGAAATACAGCATACCCTGATGGAAAGGATCAAGGAAGCCCAGCACGAACACCCCAGCATTGAGGGCATAAAAAGAAAAGTGAGTTTGGGAAGAGCCTCAGAATTCAACGTAGATGAGCAAGGAATATTGTGGTACGGAGAGAGGCTATGCGTACCAAATGTCAAGGACCTCAAACAGCAGATATTGACTGAAAGTCACACAGCTCTGTATTCAATCCATCCTGGGGGGACAAAAATGTATAAAGACCTTCAGGAAAATTTTTGGTGGCACGATATGAAGAGAGATATAGCCACGTTCATTGCATGTTGTGACTCTTGTCAATGTATCAAGGCCGAGCACCAGAAACCGGCCGGACTGTTACAGCCAAATAAGATACCCGAGTGGAAATGGGACGAGATTGGAATGGACTTTATCGTTGGACTGCCACGGTCACGACACGGAAACGATGCCATATGGGTCATAACCGACAGATTAACCAAGGTGGCACATTTTATTCCGGTAAAAACAACTTACACCACTCAAAGACTAGCCCGACTTTATCTTGCCCGTATCGTCTGCCTGCATGGAGTCCCTAAGACTATCATCTCCGATAGAGGCACACAGTTCGTCTCTACATTCTGGGATCACCTACAACAGGCACTAGGAACCCAACTAGCCTTCAGTACCGCATACCATCCCCAAACTGATGGGCAGACGGAACGCGTAAACCAAATCCTAGAAGACATGCTAAGAGCCTATGTCCTCACCTACGGGAACAGTTGGGAAGAAAGTTTGCCATATGCAGAGTTCGCATACAACAATAGCTATCAAGCCAGCTTGCAAATGGCACCCTTTGAAGCTCTATATGGGAGAAGATGTCGTACCCCGCTAAATTGGTCAGAGACCGGAGACAGCCATATTTTTGGCCCAGATATGCTCAATGAGGCCGAGGAGAAAGTTAAGACAATTAAAGAACGACTCAAAACAGCTCAAAGTCGGCAAAAGAGTTATTACGACCGAAAGCATCGGGAAATCAGTTTTGAACCCGGAGAATTGGTATACCTGAGAGTTTCTCCTATGAAGGGTCTGCAACGATTCAGGATTAAGGGGAAACTAGCACCAAGATTCATCGGACCATTTCATATAGTGGCCCGACGAGGCAAGGTAGCCTACCAGCTAGACCTACCCGGATACTTATCCGGTATCCACAACGTGTTTCACATCTCGCAGTTGAGAAAATACATGAGCAACACAGAGAACCAAGTTTCACATGAGTATATTGACGTGCAACCGGACCTCACTTACCGGGAGCACCCAATAAAAATATTAGAGGAGTCCGAGAGGAGGACCCGACGGAAAACCATCAAGTTTTTCAGAGTTCAATGGAGTAATCACACTGAGGGTGAAGCAACTTGGGAGAGCGAGGATATTCTTCGGACAGAGCACCCACACCTGTTTAAGGGTCAGCTAAAATCTCGGGAACGAGATTTTTCCTAAGGGGGTAGGTGGTGTGACACTCCAAATTTTTTTGTGATTTTGTTTTTAGAAGAGCCTTGCTTGGTTTGAAAGAAGGTCATTTAAACCCTTCCTAGAAACAATCTTCTAAGTTTGCCCTCCCAAAAATCCTTTTCTTGGATTTAGTTTCTTTTAAAAAGAAAACCCTTTTAATTTTTGGGCTTTTAATTTGGTTTTGATCCCTTCTCAATTTTACCATGCCTCCTATGGTGAAATTTTCCCAAAACCTCTCCTCCCACTTTGGTACAACCCAAACAGTCTGTCCAAACTAATAAAATCCATTTTTGGATTTTATTCCAACTATTTCTCCTCCCAAAATAATTCTGTCTTTTCTTTTGAGCCTAGGTGGATTGCAAAGCAAGTACCCTAATGCTTTTGATTTTTGACCTCAACTCAACACCCCTGGATAGTCCTTTGTACCCACAACCCAGAACCATCTTGATCCACTCTTCTCCTGTTCAAATATTTCAAATTTCACTGACTGCAAGTTTGGGCCAGATTTGCCAAATTTGGTGAAATTCATATCTACACCTCTCCAAAAATTCTACAAATATTCAGGCAGCCTCTTGATGCAATGAGAGGCCCCTCCACCAAAAACAAGCTCAAGGAAAAATCCCTACTTGCCTAGATCATTCTATCGAACACCTTGCGTGCACTGTTTCTGTTCATCTTCAGTTAAGTTCAGAGTTTTAGTGTCGATCGTCGACAGAGATTCAGTCACATGCTCACAGTGCACTTGGCACGTTGCTCACGGCCTAGCTTGCTTGTCCGGAGCCTCACACGCACGCTTGGCGCCTTCCTAGCGTTGGTGGCGCCCTGGCCCGCCTGCGCCGGCGTGCTTTGCGGTGCACGTATCACCGTAGCGGCCGACAGGGAGCAGAACGGTGGCATAACACCGTTTGGCGCCGCCCAAACCCCCTGGTGGCTCCGCGTGGCCATTTCCTCGCCAGCGCATGCATGCAGCACCGTCGCCGTGGCGCGGCACGCACAGAGCGTGCTCTCTGCCGCCGACGGGCCCGCGCCGCCCTGTTCCGTCGAGCTTCCCCTAAACGACGCTCAACCTCTGAACCCTCCCGTGCAACCACAGCGCCGCCGTAATCACCTCGCCGGAGAACCCCGTTCTCAGCTTCCGCCTCGGGGAGGCTATATATAGCACCCTGAGCTTGCTCTCGCCCTCGCACGACTCCACCACCTCACCAGACCTCGCCCAGCCACTGAACGAGCCTCGAGGGGCCTTTCCTCCTCGACTCCGGCCACCTCCGTCCGCCTTGGGCTCCGGCATCGTTCACTCCGGTGAGGTCATCTCCGGCACCCTAACCTCGTCAGATACCTTCTCGTGCTATCGCGAGTCTAACCACCTCCCCAATTCCACCTCCACAGCTCTCTCCGACGAGGTCCACGACCACCCGAATTGTCGTCCGCCGGAGCAAGCGTCGCCGCCGACGTGGTACTCGCCGGCGACCACCACCACCTCCCACAGACGCGGAATGGCGCCCTGAACACGAAGGTACTCTCCGATCTCCCTGCCTCGCCGTGGATCGCCGCCGGCGACCACCGCGGCTCTCGGGCGCCGACGAGCCCCGACTCCCTCGTTTGAAATTTCAAACCTGACGGGTGGGACCCGCTCGTCAGCCTCTCCTTTGTTTTTTTAGAATCAGTTACTGAAAGCGTACTCTGACAAATACGCTTCCACTCTGAACCGTTTTTCTGTTTTTTTTCTGCAAAGCCCCTGGAAGTTTTCTCTTTCATTACAGATGGGTCCTTGGGTTAAAACCCTTATAACTTTTTAACAGAAAGGAATTTTTGAGTGATTCTTTTTCTGTCCTCTTCAAATTTTTGTCTTGTTTTTTACCATAGTTATTTGAAAAATATTTGAAACACTTTTCTATACACTCATGGTATATACATTGCGTACGTATTTTTCTTATACCGTAGATATCGGAGGAGGTGACGGAGCTGCAAACTTCGCACAGTTAGACTCTGAACCAGGCAAGCATGTTTGAACTCTTGATATGATGAGTGTTGTTGCATGTTTGCATTTTAGTATGGTCATGGCATGTTTAGGAACATCACTTTAAATGTTATGTTTCATGCACATAATCGGAAAGTAAGTTTCGGAAAGCATTATGTTGTTGGATACATATTTGCATAGCCATGTGTTGGCATGAGGATGGGTAAGATGGCAGTGTTGTGACATGCCAGTCTTATGCCAGATTATTTGACTTTCGTGTCATCGTGACACTAATCACATTCCCATTCATTCCTTCCTAATGTCACATGTTTTCCGAAAGGAATATGGCATAGTAAGTTGCAAATTGTTTTCCTGGTACACACCAAATAGAGAGGCCGGGGTGAGGGTTCCATGGCCCTGGATTAAAGCCCGTCATCCGGTCAGGGGGCATGGATGTTTCCGGTTGGGACCGAGAGGGGGGCACCCCTTAGAGCGCGCGTATAGAAATTTGATCCCATGCTATTCAAGGTTCTGGCCTCCCCGTCTCAAAGTTTTTCTTGGATGTTGTCCAGGGTGATTCCTGGCATCATGAGGTGAAATGGGTGTGTACTAGTTAAATGTGTTTCTACTGAAATACTGTAAGCGGAACTAGTCCTTCGTGACTACGGAAATCCATTGGTTGTGGTCAGTTCATCCAAACTCTGCAAAGTCCTAAATCTTTCAATTACCTTGTACTTTGTTCAAGTACTATATTCATCTTATCTTGTCAGGTATCAGCCTGACAAAACTCCGGTGGAATTTATTTGTGATAAATCTGGTTAAAAGATTATTCTTGTGGATGGACTAATCTTGTTATTTACATTTATTACAAGTCCTGTCTGTGATGTCGCTCAGAAGTCCAACGGTGGCAGACCTGTTATTTACTTTTGTTATAAGCCCTGTCTGCGATGTCGCTCAGACGTCCGACAGTGGCAGAACTGTTATTTACTTTTGTTATAAGCCCTGTCTGCGATGTCGCTCAGACGTCCGACGGTGGCAGACCTGTTATTTACTTTTGTTATAGGCCCTGTCTGTGATGTCGCTCAGACGTCCCACTGTGGTATTTCTTTTAAAGCCCTGTCTATGATGTCGCCCAGACGTCCGACTGTGGTATTTCTTTTAAAGCCCTGTCTGTGATGTCGACCAGACGTCCGACTGTGGTATTTCTTTTAAAGCCCTTTATGTGATGTCGCCCAGACGTCCGACTGTGGCATTTCTTTTAAAGCCCTTTATGTGATGTCGCCCAGACGTCCGACTGTGGCATTTCTTTTAAGCCCTTTATGTGGTGTCGCTTAGACGCCCGACTGCGGCATGCATTTTATTTATTTACCTTTCGAGGCGTCGCTCCAGACACCCGATCGGTTTTCATCTATTTATTTTATTTATCAAGTCCTGCAAATCTTACCGTTGTTATATGAGCATCATCCTTTATTCATGACGCATTCATGCATTCATTGATTATATCTTTTGTCCGAACTATCTTGCGAGTACTTTCAAGTACTCACCTGGCTTGTTGATTTGGCCAGATGTTGATGAAGGCGATCTCATGGATGAAGAGTTTGATAGCGAGTCCGATGCCTAGAGGAGTCCCAGTCAGTCCCGTGCGATCCTGTCTTGGTCATTGTATTATCCGCTTCCGCAACCCCAAAATAAATTCATCGAGCCTCACCTCGACGCTCGATGAGCTGCCAGTAGAAGTCAAGTTATCCGCCACCATGTTTCCTCGAGCTAGTAGCATGCCACCACACCCCTGTGTCATAACCACCCATATGTAAGATATTGGCGAGTTGTAATAAATTGTTGCGCAGCCTCAGCTCAACCCTGTAATATATTTGATGCTACTGGTTCTCTGTTTATCAAGCTTTTGTCTACCAGAAAGGATGACTTTTCCTATACTGGGTTTAAAAGATCGGTTTTATCAATAAATATTTTTATTGAGAAGCCAGTCGTGACACAAATCCTAATCTCGAAATACACCAACTCAACAAGTACCTTCGGAGACACCTGTAGAGCACCTTTATAATCACCCAGTTATGTTGTGACATTTGGTAGCACACAAAGTGTACCTCTGGTAAACAGGAGTTGCATAATCTCATAGTCATAGGAACATGTATAAGTCATGAAGAAAGCAATAGCTCCATACTAAACTATCAAGTGCTAAGCTAACGGAATGGGTTAAGTCAATCACTTCATTCTCCTAATGATGTGATCCCGTTGATCAAATGACAACTCATGTCTATGGCTAGGAAACTCAGCCATCTTTGACCAACGAGCTAGTCAAGTAGAGGCATACTAGTGACACTATGTTTGTCTATGTATTCACACATGTATTGTGTTTCCGATTAATACAATTCTAGCATGAATAATAAACATTTATCATGATATGAGGAAATAAATAATAACTTAATTATTGCCTCTAGGGCATATTTGCTTCAGTGACACACCCCAATATCTTTTTTGTGTAGTTCCACTAAAATGATGCACCGTTGTTTGCATGACCCCTACTCGTCGGCTAGGCTGTATATGACTCGGGACTCTTTTATCTTGCATTGACATTGCGCTTGCACTGCTTGTTTGCTCCTCCACACATGACAGGTTCGTTTCACATTGCAATCAGCAAGTCAACGTATGAATAAGCTTATTTCATCTTGTGGTGGTCATTCTACCTAGTTACGAATGTAGGAATACCCGGAGCACCATGAGGTTAGATAGCAGCAGGCACATGCAGCCATATAATTTTGTGCGGTGCTACCAAAATTGAGGTTTGTGTCCCTTCCCCTTCTTATGAGAATTCTTCTTGAAGTTGGTAGAATATGACAGCTTGTTCTTTGCGTCAAACTTGCCTTTCCCATGATATTTGTTCTTGTTGTTTTTGGGCTTTTTGGGCTGGAAGTTCTTCTCGTGTACCATGTGGGCACTAGAAGCCCCCTCGGCAACTCGAGCATGTGTGTATTTTTCTCTCGCCTTCTGTTCAGATTCAAGAGTGCTAATGAGATCCGAAATGGAAAACTCATGTCTCTCATTTTCCAGAGAAGTAGCAAAATTGTTCCATGAAGGTGGAAGCTTGGCAATGATGGTCCCAGCAACAAATTTGTCTGATAACACACACTTAAAGTACTCAAGTTCCTTAGGGAGTAACTGTATCTCATGAGCCTACTGAACAACAGAGCACTCATAAGTCATCTTGTAGTCACATAATTGCTCCATGACGTAAAACTCGCTGCCAGCGTCTGAGGCCCCAAACATGGCCTCGAGCGCAGCCCACATGTCTTTTCCGCTGTCAAACGACATATATGAATCCACAATGGAATCGTCAAGAACAATCAGATGGGCGGCTTTGAAGAGGGTATCCATGTTCTCAAAAGCTTCATGTTATGTAGGATTAAGATCGCCCTCAGGCTTGCCCTTAGTGGCGTCATAGTAGTACATGGTTTTAAACCAGTATACTACTCTTGCGCGCCACCTTTTGTATTGCACCCCCTTGAAGGTAGGCGGCTTCAAAAGCGCAGCAGAACCACTCAGAGTAAATTGCCTATAATCAGGTGTTTTTGATTGGATTGCTGAATATATGAGAAAATTACTATGGGATTTGATCTGAATCAACAATAAATAGATCAATGACAATTGCAAAGATCAAAGTAATGATGCGGACTAAACCAGGAGAACAGAATCACGTACTATGCAGTGGGAGCAGAACCGCCGTGGTTGGTGTTGTCACTCATGTCATTGATGAAGAGGTTACCAAGGTCGGGGAAGAAGGTTGTCGTTGAGGAAGTCGTAGCTGGCAGCAGTCGCACAAGTGTTCTCCCCAAAAACCTGATCGCCCCTCTCCCGTACAGGATCACGAAAGGCGGGGTTCCGGAGGACTGCTGTCCCTTCTCACGGTGCACGTCGAAAGGAGGGATGGAGAAGACTTGCGTGGTGGAGCTATGATCTAGAAACTGTGCGAAACCATATGAAACAGTGGCGGCTAGTGTAGAGCCTGTCAGGTCGGTCGTAGGAGTAAGAGCAAGTAGGCCAACCGAGCAAGTACTAGTAGGCCTTTGGCCCAAACCCCACATCCAAGTCAATAATAACCCCATTGTCCAAAAGAATCGGAAACGGATGAGTAATTAAGGCATATGTTAATTATTAATTAATGACTTAATAAATTTTCCGACCAAAAAAAATATAGACCACGTGCATAGCTTTTGTCCTTGGACAAGCTCATTCCCGAAGAGCGCTCGTGTAGGTTTCCTATTATCATGCTCATGCAAGTGCTAGAATAGATCACATTATAAAGTGGTGCAACTCACACTCACCTAGCAGTTTGGGACTAAACTTTAGTCCCACACCATGCTCTAAAGTTACTCTCCATTATGAGTAGTCTAAAATGAGAGTGCAGCAGGCGGCACCCTCGGCCGGCGTGCCACTTCAATGGTGGCCACAATGAGAGGTTGTGTCGCCCTGACTTGCTATCAATGTGGAGCGGTGCGCTCAGCTAGTGCGGGGTTGGAAGCGCGCGCCGATATGTCTCCAACGTATCTATAATTTTTTATTGATCCATGTTGTTATATTATCATTCTAGGATGCTTTACAATCATTTTATAGTCATTTTATATAATTTTTTGGTACTAACCTATTAACATAGTGCCCAGTGCCAGTTGTTGTTTTCTGCTTGTTTTTTACATCACAGGAAATCAATATCAAACGGAGTCCAAAGGCAGCGGAACTTTTTGTGAATTTTTTATTGGACCAGAAGACATCCAGTGGGACGAAGAAGTACCGGAGAGGAAGCCCGAAGGGGGCACAAGACACCAGGGCGTGCCTGGGCCCCCAGGCGTGCCCAGGTGGGTTGTGCCCACCTTGGTGGCCTCCTGCACCGCCTCTTTGCTCTATAAATACCCCAATATTCCAGAAACCCTAGGGGAGTCAACGAAAATCCATTCCAGCTGCCGAAAGTTCCAGAAACACCAGGTCCAATCAAGACACCATCGCGGAGGGGTTCATCATGTCCATGGGTGCCTCTCTGATGATGCGTGAGTAGTTCTTTGTAGACCTACGGGTCCGTAGTTAGTAGCTAAGTGGCTTCTTCTCTCTCTCTCTCTCTTGATTCTCAATAAAATGGTCTCTTGGAGATCCATATGATGTAAGACTTTTGCAGTGTGTTTGTTGGGATCCAATGAACTTTGAGTTTATGATCAGATCTATGTTTTTATCCATGAAAGTTATTTGAGTCTTCTTTTTATCTCTTATATGCATGACTGATTATAGCCTCATATTTCTCTCCGATATTTGGGTTTTGTTTTGTTAACTTGATCTATTTATCTTGCAATGGGAAGAGGTGCTTTGTGAAGGGTTCGATCTTCCTATGCTTGATCCCAGTGATAGAAGGGGAAACGACATGTATGTATTGTTGCTATTAAGGATAACAAGATGGGGTCTAGTTCTACATAAATAGATTTTGTCTACGTCATTTCATCGTTCTTATTGCATTACTCCGTTTTCCATGAACTTAATACACTAGGTGCATGTTGGATAGCGGTTGATGTGTGGAGTAATAGTAGTAGATGTAGGCAGGAGTCGGTCTACTAATCTTGGGCGTGATGCCTATATGATCATTGCCTGGATATCGTCATGATTATTTGAAGTTCTATCGAAAGCCCAACAGTAATTGTTTTCCCACCATTTTCTATTTTCTCGAGAGAAGCCACTAGTGAAATCTACGGCCCCCGGGTGTCTTCTTTAATATATTTGCCTTTGTAATAAATTTTCCTTTTCTTTTATTTTTCAGTTCTATTAAACAAAAAATACTTTCTGCACTTTATTTTATTTGCGCTCCATTTATCCTATTTATTACAACTTTATCATGTCTACTTGCCAATTTCTGGCATCATTACCCAAAAGGGATTGACAACTCCTTTCACACGTCGGGTTGCGAGTATTTGTTATATGTGTGCAGGGGCTATTTATGTTGTGTTGCGTGGTTTTCCTACTGGTTCGATAACCTTGGTCTCATCACTGAGGGAAATACCTATCATTGCTGTGCTGCATCATCCCTTCCTCCTTGGGGAAATACCGACGCAGTTCTAGCAGACATCAAAATGAATTTATGGCGCCATTGCCGGGGAGACATCATCAACATCAACCAGGTTCCTACTCACAATTCTCAACTCCTTGCAATTTACATTATTTGCCATTTGCCTCCCGTTTTCCTCTCCCCCACTTCACAAAAATTTGTCATTTTATTCGCCCCCTTTTTCTTTCGACTTTTTCTCGCCAGGTCTCCTGTTTGCTATCTTTATGTGTGTTACCATGTGCCTCCTTTTCTTGCATCTTCGCTTGCTAAAAATCTATTTATATGGATCCTGATCCACTTGCTAATCTTTTCAAAAGATCCAATTATGATTAACCAATTGCTAGTGAAGTGAGTTCACTAGATTATCTTTATGAAGTTTTGCTTTAAATTTATGAATCCGAAAATTGTGATGAAGTGTCAAATGAAGGAATTTATAAAAGTGATTCATGATAGCTCCTTGGATGAAAAGCATGATTTCAATGATGTTATTATAAATTCTATTAATGTCAATTGTGCTAATAATATGGCAAAACCCCAAGCTTGGGGATGCTAATATTGCTATGTCCACTACTTATTGCAATGATCATGATTGGGGTGATGATGATTCTTATGATCTTGACAGTTTATTTAAGACTCATGATGAATATGTTTGCAATAATATTGAAAGTGGGTTCGGAAAAGTGTCAACTCAAGGTAAAAATAATCCCACATACTTGGAGAATGTTCAATCTTGTGAAATTTTTGATAAAAGTGGGTTTGGAAAGGTCATGACTTTAGTTGATGTTAATCCCACTATCTTGGAAGATTATAAAACTTTTATGCATGTGGATCATGAAGAGAAAAGTTTATATGATAGCTATATTGTTGAATTTGATTTTGTTCCCACATGTATTTATTATGAGAGAGGGAAATATTGTGGTGGAAATTTTTATGTAACTAAATTACCACTCGTTATGTTGAGATCGTCAATGTTTTATTCTTCTACCAAGCATATGCTAGAAATTTCTTTTCTTGATAATTTATTTGCTTATAAAATTCCTATGCATAGGATGTATGTTAGACTTAAATGTGTTTTTCACATGTTATATGATGCTCTCTTCATGTTTCAATTACTATCTTTCATGTGAGCATCATTGAAATCTTATGCCTAGCTAGGGGCGTAAAATGATAGCGCTTGTTGGGAGGCAACCCAACTTGTATCTTTTGGATTTTTGGTTTTCTTGCTATTTTCGATAAAATACATAGTAATGCCTCTGTTTAGATGTGTTTTGGGGGTTTAAATTAGTGTTTGTTCCAAGCAAAGCCTTTGGGATGATTTGGGTGATAGTTGATTTGATCTTGCTGAAAAATAGAAACTTTTGTGCTCACGCAACTAATTCCCATTTTTAACAGAAGAGTGCTTTTGAGTTGAATCTTTTTACAGAAGATTAATAAACAAATGGTCCACGTTGTCCTAATATTTCAGAATTTTTGGAGTTACAGAAGTATTCATAGTAGTCAAATTGCTACACATTGTTCTGTTTTTTGACAGATTCTCTTTTCTTTGCGTTGTGTGCTTGTTTTGATGATTCTATGGTTTTCTTTGAAGAGTTTTTGCCATAGAAAAGTTCGAATACAGTAGATATAATGAAAAAATAAAATATGAATGGGTTTGCAACAATACTTATTGTAGTGGTTTGCTTTCTTATACTAACGGATCTCACGAAGGTTTTGTTGAGTTTTGTGTGATTGAAGTTTTCAAGGTTTGGGTGATCTTACGATGGATGAAGGAATGAGGATTAGCAAAATGCTAAGCACCCCAAGATAATATTCAAGAAGTATCAAGCAACTAAGCTTGGGGATACCCCCGAGTGGCATCCCCTCTTTCTTCTAACAACCATCGGTATTTTACTTGGAGCTCTATTTTTATTCGTCCCATATTATGAGTTTTGCTTGGAGCATCTTGTATGATATGAGTCTTTGCTTGTTTTGCTTTGTGTTTCAAGTCTTGAATCCTTGCTGGACACACCTTTTTGAGAGAGCCAAAAATTATGCTATGCTTGCTCATATGCTTCACTTATATCTTTTAGAGCCTTGGAATTGCTCTAGTGCTTCACTTATATCTTTTTGAGCACGGTGTGCTTAGTTATTTTTGAAGAAATGCTCATGCATCACTTAGATTTATTTGGGAGTTAGTAAAAATTTTAAGAAATTCTCTCTTGCTTCACTTAGATTATTTTGAGAGAAAGAAATATTATGCTCATGTTCTTCACTTATATTTGTTTGAGCTTATTAAAAGGAACATATGAAATTAGTCCCAAAGTGATAGATATCCAAGGAGGACATAATAAAAACTTTCATGAAGATCAGTGGAGAAAATAAACATGGTTGTTACTAATAATTTTGAGATACGATGATATGATATGTGAGTCATGTCGATGAGTAATTATGCTTTAGTAAGAATATTGGTTTTAAGGTTTGTGATTCCCTATGCAAGAACGAAAGTCAATAGTTATGCAATGAAATTATATCCTACTTATGGTGCATTATTCGGTGTTACTTATGCTTAATCCTTGGGTACGAGATTTTTCCTTTCTTGGTTGGACGCTTCTCAATCTTTTTGCTAGCCTCCATTTTGCACTAAGTATGATCACTACTTGTGCATCCAAAACCCTTTAAACTAGTTTTGCCATATGAGTCCACTATACCTACCTATATGCGGTATTTCTGTGTCGTTCTAAGCAAATTTTCATGTGCCATCTCTAATGTTCAAAATAAATTTCTATTTTATGTTCTTGTACCTCTCGCGAGGTGGTGAGGGGTGGCTGATATTTTCCATGCTAGATGTGTTATTCTCATGATGAGTGTTTATTCACTTGTCATTGCACGAGAGTACGGCAAAGGTATTAGGGATGCTTAGTCCCAAAATGAAAAAATGAATTTACTTTATGTTGTCAGATAATAAATTTCTTGGAAAGTGTTGGTATGGAGGGCACCCGTGGATACGGATAGCCATGGAAAGTGCAAGTATGGTGGAAAAAGGAATAAACTTTATTTTCTATTTGGGAACCTCCTATGATGTATCTAGCGTGGAAAGTGTTGGGAGCACTCAGTCGTTTTTGTTGGTGGGAAAAGTATGCCTCCCAAAATTGTTTTATCTCTCAATTTTTGCTTTGAGCTCCGGCATCTCTACAAATCCCTACTTCCCTCTGCGAAGGGCCTTTCTTTTACTTTATGCAATTTTATGTTTGAACTTGAGTCTCCATCTTCTCTTATAAAGCACCAACTAAGGGGCACTATGATCGTATTTGAGCATTGGGTGTAGCTAATATTCGAGTGTGTTTCATGAATGGATCAATGGTTGAGCATAATGGGATAGGGATAACTTGCTTTAGCGTTGATATTTTGAAAGACATTGTTGCTTGTTGGTATGCTTGAGTAGAGTCTTCATGTCAAAACTAGACTATTGCTTTGAATAATAAAAAATTCCAAATGTCCATGCTATAAAGAAAAGAATATGTGATGAACATGTTAGGCAGCATTCCACATAAAAAATTCTGTTTTTATCATCTACCTACTCGAGGACGAGTAGGAATTAAGCTTGGGGATGCTGATACGTCTCCAACTTATCTATATTTTTTGATTATTCCATGTTGTTATACTATCATTCTTGGATGTTTTACAATCATTTTATAGTCATTTTATATCAGTTTTTGGTACTAACCTATTGATATAGTGCCCAATGCCACTTGCTATTTTCTGCTTGTTTTTTACATCACGGGAAATCAATATCAAACGGAGTCCAAACACAGTGAAACGTTTTGTGGATTTTTTTGGACCAGAAGACATCCAGTGGGCTGCAGAAGTACCAGAGAGGGAGCCCGAGGGGGCACAAGACACTAGGGCGCTCCTGGGCCCCCAGGCGCGCCCAAGTGGGTTGTGCCCACCTCGGTGGCCTCCCACACCGCCTCTTTGCTTTATAAATACCCTAATATTACAGAAACCCTAGTTGAGTTGACGAAAATCAATTCCATCCGCCGCAAGTTCCAGAAACACTAGATCAAATCTAGACACCATCACGGAGGGGTTCATCATGTCACTTGGTGCCTCTCCGATGATGCGTGAGTAGTTCTTTGTAGACCTACGGGTCCGTAGTTAGTATCTAGATGACTTCCTCTCTCTCTCTCTCTCTCTCTCTCTCTCTCCTGATTCTCAATACAATGGTCTCTTGGAGATCCATATGATGTAAGTATTTTGTGGTGTGTTTGTTGGGATCCGATGAACTTTGAGTTTATGATCAGATCTATGTTTTTACCCATGAAAGTTATTTGAGTCTTCTTTTGATCTCTTATATGCATGATTGATTATAGCCTCGCATTTCTTCTCCGATATTTGGGTTTTGTTTAGCCAACTTGATCTATTTATCTTGCAATGGGAACAGGTGCTTTGTGATGGGTTCGATCTTATAGTGCTTGATCCCAGTAACAGAAGGGGAAATGACACGTATGTATCGGTTCTATTAAGGATAACAAGATGGGGTCTATTTCTACATAAATAGATTGTGCCTACATCATGTCATCATTCTTATTGCATTACTCCATTTTTCCATGAACTGAATACACTAGATGCATGCTGGATAGCGATGATGTGTGGAGTAATAGTAGTAGATGCAGGAAGAAGTCGGTCTACTAATCTTGGACGTGATGCCTATATAATGATCATTGTCTGGATATCGTCATGATTATTTGAAGTTCAATCAATTGCCCAACAGTAATTGTTTTCTCATCGTTTGCTATTTTTCTCGAGAGAAGCCACTAGTGAAACCTATGGCCCCCGGGTCTCTTCTTTAATAAATTTTCCTTTGGGATCTATTTTCCTTTGCTTTTCTTTTCAGTTCTATTAAAACGAAATATAGAAATACCTTGATGCACGTTATTTTATTTGCACTCCATTTATCCTATCTATTACAACTCTATCCCGTCTACTCGCCAATTTCTGGCACCATTACCCGAAAGGGATTGGCAACCCCTTTAACACATTGCGTTGCGACTATTTGTTATTTGTGTGGAGGGGCTGTTTACGTTGTGTTGCGTGGTTCTCCTACTGGTTTGATAACCTTGGTCTCATCACTGAGGGAAATACCTACCGTTGTTGTGCTGCATCGTCCCTTCCTGTTTGGGGAAATACCGATGTAGTTCTAGCAAACATCACACGCGGGAGGGGGGAAGGTGAGAAGCCAGCTTGGGATCGGACCGGACAGGGAAATATCAGGTGATCCCATCCTTTTGGGGCTCCCATACTCCAACTTCTAGTACAACTTTAGTACTACAATAAGTGTGTACTATGTAGAGGGTGTAGTAAGCAAGCTTCTCAACGTTCTGCGTGTTGACAAGAGACATCAAATTAGTAGTGTTTTTAACATACATCAAACTACTAGTGTAGGAAAAGAGGGCCAACCATGTCCATGGCTACCATCCCATCCCGTGCACCGTCATTGAGTACATGCACGATTCACGTGCCATTCAAGAAAAAATTGTGTATGTGCCATTCAAGAAAAAAACACGCCACCGCGTCATGGTCGAACTTTGATTCATTAACACGTGGTTCCCGACCCTCCACTAAGTGAACAACTACTACATGTGTCAAATTATCACGTGAGATGCCTCTTCATCCACAAATGAGCTCCACCTCGTACCCACGTGTGTGTGTGTGTGTGTGTTGGGGAATGAGGCACATAGTACATGCATCCGTGCGTGCAATTCTTCTCTTCATGCACGTACTCCTTTTTTTGTGGGTGATAAGTGCACATACTTGGCCTACGTTGGTGACCGTTGGTGAGTGTCATTTATCTCTACATCTCTACATGTACATCTGCATCTAAGTCTACACTACATCTACATCTACTATAGTACAACACGTTTTAAACATGAGACCAGCCATTTTCTTGCATGACACGACCAGCCCATATCGCTTCTCGCTCCTCGTCCTTCTCAAAGTGCGTCCGGCAGGCGATTTTGCCGTCGATTGAGGTTGGTTCGCTCACACTTGCTCCCACGTGTTATAAATCTAAAAATAAGAGTTATATGAAAATATGAAGCACTCTGACTGGCGGACCAAATGCGACAGGCGTGCCGTGAGTGGGTCTAGTTTCTCGTAAGGTGACTTATTACGAACCTCGACGGAGGAAGCACCTTGCTCAAATTTTGCACTTTTTCGGGCTCATGATGTGCATTCTTTGACATTTATTAGCCCAAATACTCCCTCCATTTTTATTTACTCTGCATATTAGATTTGGCTGAAGTCAAACTTTATAAAGAGTTTGACCAAGTTTATACAAAAACATATGAACATTTACAATAGCATATCTATATGATGGGAAAGTGTATGCAATAATGAATCTAATGGTATTCATTCATTATTGTATATGTTAATATTTTTTCTATAAGAACTTTGTCAGAGTTTACAAAGTTTGACTTTGATCAAAGCTAATATGCAGAGTAAATAAATATGGAGGGAGTACATGAAAAACCCAGATACAACTACACGGGTGTGATGAGATGGACGTGGATTATCGTTCAATCGCGGTGCATCCTACGGTGCACACGCATGATTCGTGTGCCTGGGGTTCCAGCCAATCACAACGCAACCTCGGTCAGGTGAGCGCACACAATTTCCAGAGGCGGCGGAAATGAAGCGTGTGCGATAGTAATAAATGACCAAGATTGTAGGGAAATACGAATTTCCTGTGTCGTTTGTCCTTGAGCTCTAAAAAACTGCCGCGTTGTATGGTTGTCCGTCCAGTCTCACAAAATGTCGCTCGCTTCTCTTCTCCCCCCTTTCGGTTTACAATCCTAAGAATCAAACAACGCACATAGGAAAAATTCCTAAGGATTAGAATCCTCCAAAGTTCCTTTGAGAATCCTTTGAATCAAATAAGCCCTTATAGGGCTCAATTAAGAAATTTCACCAACCATTGGCACCGTGTACTTAGAGCAAGTACAACAATGGGCTTATAGCCCGCTTACATGGCATTTTTGCTTATGTGGAGGAAAGAGATGTGAAAAAGTAAGGTGAGTGGGCTCTCATGCAAGAGCCTAGTTGTATGCGCATTCCTAAGTAAATGCAATAAATGTGAAGAAAGAGATAGAGAGAAGATGAAAAAGTACTAATGTAATAGCCAACCTTATAGCCCACAATATTGTATGAGTGCATACAGATGATGGCTATAGATGACACGGCGGTTCCTTATAGCCATCAGTTGGCTATATTATTAACCATGCTCTTATGGTTGCTTCATCCGAGCAACTTACTCTTGGAATATTGGAGTAAGAGTGCATTCAATGAAGAGTGAAATGATGGTTGCTTCGCCCAAGCAACTTTTACTAGTACTGCAGAAAAGGTGGGGCTCTATGATTTGACTATTCATTATTCATTATTACTGCGGCACAATGAGCAGGGTGAATCTCGCCAGCGATTGTGCACTCAATATTGGCGCATGGCACTTGGACCCGGATTCTGGCTACCCCACATGTGGGCGAAAGGAAGTTTGAATGATTTGTGGCATTGTTATCAAGATTCCGGGATATGTTTATATGTACACATAATTTTCCAGCATAATGAAATTGTGTTGTATATATATTCTATGAAGCTTTCAACTTTCGATTAATGTGTCCTATTGCCTCCAAAGTTGTCTCGTTACAACATTCCATCAAATACAAAGGAAACTAACATGCATGCTAATGCATCTCAATGATTCATAGATCAACGTCAAAATTTACATCACAACTATATACAAAGTTGTGAGAATGTGTACAAATAAAGAAAAATAAAAAAATGAAGGATGATGTCCACAGGCAAGGTTCAATTTCCCGGTGTTAATTTGTTTCGAGCTAGTTTCACACAAGTCTGTGGAACTAAACAAGACATGTTGGCCAAGAAAGGATTCTATGGTGGACCTGGACTATCCGATCATTTTGTGCAGTTCCACTAAAAACGAGCTGAGCATCCCTGTTTCTAAAGATATTGAATAAGTGTCACTACATTAATAGTGGCGCCAGTAGTAGTTGATGAAACATACACACACAAGTAGAAGCCGATCACCTTTGCAATCTCTCATAAAACTAACCACTTGTTGGAGAAGATTAGGCTCGGAGTGGGATGAGGAGGATAGCAAAACCAATCTCCCTTTGTGAAGTAGCACTAAAATGCAAAGACGTTGTCCGTGTGACATTTTAGTAGAACTGCACAAGACACTCTTAAGAAAAAAAGTGATTTGTGCAGTTCACCAAAAGGTTGCAGTAGCAACGAGGTGAAATGGATAACCCTGTTTGCAAAAAAGAGGTAGAAAGGAAACAACTAGTGGCCAATAACAGTCCATGACACATACACCGACAAAAAAACCTGATCGCCCCTCTCCCGTACAGGATCACGAAAGGCGGGGTTCCGGAGGACTGCTGTCCCTTCTCACGGTGCACATCGAAAGGAGGGATGGAGAAGACTTGCGTGGTGGCGCTATGATCTAGAAACTATGCGAAACCATATGAAACAGTGGCGGCTAGTGTAGAGCCTGTCAGGTCGGTCGTAGGAGTAAGAGCAAGTAGGCCAACCGAGCAAGTACTAGTAGGCCTTTGGCCCAAACCCCACATCCAAGTCAATAATAACCCCATTGTCCAAAAGAATCGGAAACGGATGAGTAATTAAGGCATATGTTAATTATTAATTAATGACTTAATAAATTTTCCGACCAAAAAAAATATAGACCACGTGCATAGCTTTTGTCCTTGGACAAGCTCATTCCCGAAGAGCGCTCGTGTAGGTTTCCTATTATCATGCTCATGCAAGTGCTAGAATAGATCACATTATAAAGTGGTGCAACTCACACTCACCTAGCAGTTTGGGACTAAACTTTAGTCCCACACCATGCTCTAAAGTTACTCTCCATTATGAGTAGTCTAAAATGAGAGTGCAGCAGGCGGCACCCTCGGCCGGCGTGCCACTTCAATGGTGGCCACAATGAGAGGTTGTGTCGCCCTGACTTGCTATCAATGTGGAGCGGTGCGCTCAGCTAGTGCGGGGTTGGAAGCGCGCGCTGATATGTCTCCAACGTATCTATAATTTTTTATTGATCCATGTTGTTATATTATCATTCTAGGATGCTTTACAATCATTTTATAGTCATTTTATATAATTTTTTGGTACTAACCTATTAACATAGTGCCCAGTGCCAGTTGTTGTTTTCTGCTTGTTTTTTACATCACAGGAAATCAATATCAAACGGAGTCCAAAGGCAGCGGAACTTTTTGTGAATTTTTTATTGGACCAGAAGACATCCAGTGGGACGAAGAAGTACCGGAGAGGAAGCCCGAAGGGGGCACAAGACACCAGGGCGTGCCTGGGCCCCCAGGCGTGCCCAGGTGGGTTGTGCCCACCTTGGTGGCCTCCCGCACCGCCTCTTTGCTCTATAAATACCCCAATATTCCAGAAACCCTAGGGGAGTCAACGAAAATCCATTCCAGCTGCCGAAAGTTCCAGAAACACCAGGTCCAATCAAGACACCATCGCGGAGGGGTTCATCATGTCCATGGGTGCCTCTCTGATGATGCGTGAGTAGTTCTTTGTAGACCTACGGGTCCGTAGTTAGTAGCTAAGTGGCTTCCTCTCTCTCTCTCTCTCTTGATTCTCAATAAAATGGTCTCTTGGAGATCCATATGATGTAAGACTTTTGCAATGTGTTTGTTGGGATCCGATGAACTTTGAGTTTATGATCAGATCTATGTTTTTATCCATGAAAGTTATTTGAGTCTTCTTTTTATCTCTTATATGCATGACTGATTATAGCCTCATATTTCTCTCCGATATTTGGGTTTTGTTTTGTCAACTTGATCTATTTATCTTGCAATGGGAAGAGGTGCTTTGTGAAGGGTTCGATCTTCCTATGCTTGATCCCAGTGACAGAAGGGGAAACGACATGTATGTATTGTTGCCATTAAGGATAACAAGATGGGGTCTAGTTCTACATAAATAGATTTTGTCGACGTCATTTCATCGTTCTTATTGCATTACTCCGTTTTCCATGAACTTAATACACTAGGTGCATGCTGGATAGCGGTTGATGTGTGGAGTAATAGTAGTAGATGTAGGCAGGAGTCGGTCTACTAATCTTGGGCGTGATGCCTATATGATCATTGCCTGGATATCGTCATGATTATTTGAAGTTCTATCAAAAGCCCAACAGTAATTTTTTTCCCACCATTTTCTATTTTCTCGAGAGAAGCCACTAGTGAAACCTACGGCCCCCGGGTGTCTTCTTTAATATATTTGCCTTTGTAATCAATTTTCCTTTTCTTTTATTTTTCAGTTCTATTAAACAAAAAATACTTTCTGCACTTTATTTTATTTGCGCTCCATTTATCCTATTTATTACAACTTTATCATGTCTACTTGCCAATTTCTGGCATCATTACCCAAAAGGGATTGACAACTCCTTTCACACGTCGGATTGCGAGTATTTGTTATATGTGTGCAGGGGCTATTTATGTTGTGTTGCGTGGTTTTCCTACTGGTTCGATAACCTTGGTCTCATCACTGAGGGAAATACCTATCATTGCTGTGCTGCATCATCCCTTCCTCCTTGGGGAAATACCGATGCAGTTCTAGCAGACATCAAAACGAATTTATGGCGCCATTGCCGGGGAGACATCATCAACATCAACCAGGTTCCTACTCACAATTCTCAACTCCTTGCAATTTACATTATTTGCCATTTGCCTCCCGTTTTCCTCTCCCCCACTTCACAAAAATTTGTCGTTTTATTCGCCCCCTTTTTCTTTCGACTTTTTCTCGCCAGGTCTCCTGTTTGCTATCTTTATGTGTGTTACCATGTGCCTCCTTTGCTTGCATCTTCGCTTGCTAAAAATCTATTTATATGGATCCTGATCCACTTGCTAATCTTTTCAAAAGATCCAATTATGATTAACCAATTGCTAGTGAAGTGAGTTCACTAGATTATCTTTATGAAGTTTTGCTTTAAATTTATGAATCCGAAAATTGTGATGAAGTGTCAAATGAAGGAATTTATAAAAGTGATTCATGATAGCTCCTTGGATGAAAAGCATGATTTCAATGATGTTATTATAAATTCTATTAATGTCAATTGTGCTAATAATATGGCAAAACCCCAAGCTTGGGGATGCTAATATTTCTATGTCCACTACTTATTGCAATGATCATGATTGGGGTGATGATGATTCTTATGATCTTGACAGTTTATTTAAGACTCATGATGAATATGTTTGCAATAATATTGAAAGTGGGTTCGGAAAAGTGTCAACTCAAGGTAAAAATAATCCCACATACTTGGAGAATGTTCAATCTTGTGAAATTTTTGATAAAAGTGGGTTTGGAAAGGTCATGACTTTAGTTGATGTTAATCCCACTATCTTGGAAGATTATAAAACTTTTATGCATGTGGATCATGAAGAGAAAAGTTTATATGATAGCTATATTGTTGAATTTGATTTTGTTCCCACATGTATTTATTATGAGAGAGGGAAATATTGTGGTGGAAATTTTTATGTAACTAAATTACCACTCGTTATGTTGAGATCGTCAATGTTTTATTCTTCTACCAAGCATATGCTAGAAATTTCTTGTCTTGATAATTTATTTGCTTATAAAATTCCTATGCATAGGATGTATGTTAGACTTAAATGTGTTTTTCACATGTTATATGATGCTCTCTTCATGTTTCAATTACTATCTTTCATGTGAGCATCATTGAAATCTTATGCCTAGCTAGGGGCGTAAAATGATAGCGCTTGTTGGGAGGCAACCCAACTTGTATCTTTTGGATTTTTGGTTTTCTTGCTATTTTCGATAAAATACATAGTAATGCCTCTGTTTAGATGTGTTTTGGGGGTTTAAATTAGTGTTTGTTCCAAGCAAAGCCTTTGGGATGATTTGGGTGATAGTTGATTTGATCTTGCTGAAAAATAGAAACTTTTGTGCTCACGCAACTAATTCCCATTTTTAACAGAAGAGTGCTTTTGAGTTGAATCTTTTTACAGAAGATTAATAAACAAATGGTCCACGTTGTCCTAATATTTCAGAATTTTTGGAGTTACAGAAGTATTCATAGTAGTCAAATTGCTACACATTGTTCTGTTTTTTGACAGATTCTCTTTTCTTTGCGTTGTGTGCTTGTTTTGATGATTCTATGGTTTTCTTTGAAGAGTTTTTGCCATAGAAAAGTTCGAATACAGTAGATATAATGAAAAAATAAAATATGAATGGGTTTGCAACAATACTTATTGTAGTGGTTTGCTTTCTTATACTAACGGATCTCACGAAGGTTTTGTTGAGTTTTGTGTGATTGAAGTTTTCAAGGTTTGGGTGATCTTACGATGGATGAAGGAATGAGGATTAGCAAAATGCTAAGCACCCCAAGATAATATTCAAGAAGTATCAAGCAACTAAGCTTGGGGATACCCCCGAGTGGCATCCCCTCTTTCTTCTAACAACCATCGGTATTTTACTTGGAGCTCTATTTTTATTCGTCCCATATTATGAGTTTTGCTTGGAGCATCTTGTATGATATGAGTCTTTGCTTGTTTTGCTTTGTGTTTCAAGTCTTGAATCCTTGCTGGACACACCTTTTTGAGAGAGCCAAAAATTATGCTATGCTTGCTCATATGCTTCACTTAAATTTTTAGAGCCTTGGAATTGCTCTAGTGCTTCACTTATATCTTTTTGAGCACGGTGTGCTTAGTTATTTTTGAAGAAATGCTCATGCATCACTTAGATTTATTTGGGAGTTAGTAAAAATTTTAAGAAATTCTCTCTTGCTTCACTTAGATTATTTTGAGAGAAAGAAATATTATGCTCATGTTCTTCACTTATATTTGTTTGAGCTTATTAAAAGGAACATATGAAATTAGTCCCAAAGTGAAAGATATCCAAGGAGGACATAATAAAAACTTTCATGAAGATCAGTGGAGAAAATAAACATGGTTGTTACTAATAATTTTGAGATACGATGATATGATATGTGAGTCATGTCGATGAGTAATTATGCTTTAGTAAGAATATTGGTTTTAAGGTTTGTGATTCCCTATGCAAGAACGAAAGTCAATAGTTATGCAATGAAATTATATCCTACTTATGGTGCATTATTCGGTGTTACTTATGCTTAATCCTTGGGTACGAGATTTTTCCTTTCTTGGTTGGACGCTTCTCAATCTTTTTGCTAGCCTCCATTTTGCACTAAGTATGATCACTACTTGTGCATCCAAAACCCTTTAAACTAGTTTTGCCATATGAGTCCACTATACCTACCTATATGCGGTATTTCTCTGTCGTTCTAAGCAAATTTTCATGTGCCATCTCTAATGTTCAAAATAAATTTCTATTTTATGTTCTTGTACCTCTCGCGAGGTGGTGAGGGGTGGCTGATATTTTCCATGCTAGATGTGTTATTCTCATGATGAGTGTTTATTCAGTTGTCATTGCACGAGAGTACGGCAAAGGTATTAGGGATGCTTAGTCCCAAAATGAAAAAATGAATTTACTTTATGTTGTCAGATAATAAATTTCTTGGAAAGTGTTGGTATGGAGGGCACCCGTGGATACGGATAGCCATGGAAAGTGCAAGTATGGTGGGAAAAGGAATAAACTTTATTTTCTATTTGGGAACCTCCTATGATGTATCTAGCATGGAAAGTGTTGGGAGCACTCAGTCGTTTTTGTTGGTGGGAAAAGTATGCCTCCCAAAATTGTTTTATCTCTCAATTTTTGCTTTGAGCTCCGGCATCTCTACAAATCCCTACTTCCCTCTGCGAAGGGCCTTTCTTTTACTTTATGCAATTTTATTTTTGAACTTGAGTCTCCATCTTCTCTTATAAAGCACCAACTAAGGGGCACTATGATCGTATTTGAGCATTGGGTGTAGCTAATATTCGAGTGTGTTTCATGAATGGATCAATGGTTGAGCATAATGGGATAGGGATAACTTGCTTTAGCGTTGATATTTTGAAAGACATTGTTGCTTGTTGGTATGCTTGAGTAGAGTCTTCATGTCAAAACTAGACTATTGCTTTTAATAATAAAAAATTCCAAATGTCCATGCTATAAAGAAAAGAATATGTGATGAACATGTTAGGCAGCATTCCACATAAAAAATTCTGTTTTTATCATTTACCTACTCGAGGACGAGTAGGAATTAAGCTTGGGGATGCTGATACGTCTCCAACTTATCTATATTTTTTGATTATTCCATGCTGTTATACTATCATTCTTGGATGTTTTACAATCATTTTATAGTCATTTTATATCAGTTTTTGGTACTAACCTATTGATATAGTGCCCAATGCCACTTGCTATTTTCTGCTTGTTTTTTACATCGCGGGAAATCAATATCAAACGGAGTCCAAACACAGTGAAACGTTTTGTGGATTTTTTTGGACCAGAAGACATCCAGTGGGCTGCAGAAGTACCAGAGAGGGAGCCCGAGGGGGCACAAGACACTAGGGCGCTCCTGGGCCCCCAGGCGCGCCCAAGTGGGTTGTGCCCACCTCGGTGGCCTCCCACACCGCCTCTTTGCTTTATAAATACCCTAATATTACAGAAACCCTAGTTGAGTTGACGAAAATCAATTCCATCCCCCGCAAGTTCCAGAAACACTAGATCAAATCTAGACACCATCACGGAGGGGTTCATCATGTCACTTGGTGCCTCTCCGATGATGCGTGAGTAGTTCTTTGTAGACCTACGGGTCCGTAGTTAGTATCTAGATGACTTCCTCTCTCTCTCTCTCTCTCTCTCTCTCTCCTGATTCTCAATACAATGGTCTCTTGGAGATCCATATGATGTAAGTGTTTTGTGGTGTGTTTGTTGGGATCCGATGAACTTTGAGTTTATGATCAGATCTATGTTTTTACCCATGAAAGTTATTTGAGTCTTTTTTTGATCTCTTATATGCATGATTGATTATAGCCTCGCATTTCTTCTCCGATATTTGGGTTTTGTTTAGCCAACTTGATCTATTTATCTTGCAATGGGAACAGGTGCTTTGTGATGGGTTCGATCTTATAGTGCTTGATCCCAGTAACAGAAGGGGAAATGACACGTATGTATCGGTTCTATTAAGGATAACAAGATGGGGTCTATTTCTACATAAATAGATTGTGCCTACATCATGTCATCATTCTTATTGCATTACTCCATTTTTCCATGAACTGAATACACTAGATGCATGCTGGATAGCGATGATGTGTGGAGTAATAGTAGTAGATGCAGGAAGAAGTCGGTCTACTAATCTTGGACGTGATGCCTATATAATGATCATTGTCTGGATATCGTCATGATTATTTGAAGTTCAATCAATTGCCCAACAGTAATTGTTTTCTCATCGTTTGCTATTTTTCTCGAGAGAAGCCACTAGTGAAACCTATGGCCCCCGGGTCTCTTCTTTAATAAATTTTCCTTTGGGATCTATTTTCCTTTGCTTTTCTTTTCAGTTCTATTAAAACGAAATATAGAAATACCTTGATGCACGTTATTTTATTTGCACTCCATTTATCCTATCTATTACAACTCTATCCCGTCTACTCGCCAATTTCTGGCACCATTACCCGAAAGGGATTGGAAACCCCTTTAACACATTGCGTTGCGACTATTTGTTATTTGTGTGGAGGGGCTGTTTACGTTGTGTTGCGTGGTTCTCCTACTGGTTTGATAACCTTGGTCTCATCACTGAGGGAAATACCTACCGTTGTTGTGCTGCATCGTCCCTTCCTGTTTGGGGAAATACCGATGTAGTTCTAGCAAACATCACACGCGAGAGGGGGGAAGGTGAGAAGCCAGCTTGGGATCGGACCGGACAGGGAAATATCAGGTGATCCCATCCTTTTGGGGCTCCCATACTCCAACTTCTAGTACAACTTTAGTACTACAATAAGTGTGTACTATGTAGAGGGTGTAGTAAGCAAGCTTCTCAACGTTCTGCGTGTTGACAAGAGACATCAAATTAGTAGTGTTTTTAACATACATCAAACTACTAGTGTAGGAAAAGAGGGCCAACCATGTCCATGGCTACCATCCCATCCCGTGCACCGTCATTGAGTACATGCACGATTCACGTGCCATTCAAGAAAAAATTGTGTATGTGCCATTCAAGAAAAAAACACGCCACCGCGTCATGGTCGAACTTTGATTCATTAACACGTGGTTCCCGACCCTCCACTAAGTGAACAACTACTACATGTGTCAAATTATCACGTGAGATGCCTCTTCATCCACAAATGAGCTCCACCGCGTACCCATGTGTGTGTGTGTGTGTGTGTGTTGGGGAATGAGGCACATAGTACATGCATCTGTGCGTGCAATTCTTCTCTTCATGCACGTACTCCTTTTTTTGTGGGTGATAAGTGCACATACTTGGCCTACGTTGGTGACCGTTGGTGAGTGTCACTTATCTCTACATCTCTACATGTACATCTGCATCTAAGTCTACACTACATCTACATCTACTATAGTACAACACGTTTTAAACATGAGACCAGCCATTTTCTTGCATGACACGACCAGCCCATATCGCTTCTCGCTCCTCGTCCTTCTCAAAGTGCGTCCGGCAGGCGATTTTGCCATCGATTGAGGTTGGTTCGCTCACACTCGCTCCCACGTGTTATAAATCTAAAAATAAGAGTTATATGAAAATATGAAGCGCTCTGACTGGCGGACCAAATGCGACAGGCGTGCCGTGAGTGGGTCTAGTTTCTCGTAAGGTGACTTATTACGAACCTCGACGGAGGAAGCACCTTGCTCAAATTTTGCACTTTTTCGGGCTCATGATGTGCATTCTCTAGACATTTATTAGCCCAAATACTCCCTCCATTTTTATTTACTCTGCATATTAGATTTGGCTGAAGTCAAACTTTATAAAGAGTTTGACCAAGTTTATACAAAAACATATGAACATTTACAATAGCATATCTATATGATGGGAAAGTGTATGCAATAATGAATCTAATGGTATTCATTCATTATTGTATATGTTAATATTTTTTCTATAAGAACTTTGTCAGAGTTTACAAAGTTTGACTTTGATTAAAGCTAATATGCAGAGTAAATAAATATGGAGGGAGTACATGAAAAACCCAGATACAACTACACGGGTGTGATGAGATGGACGTGGATTATCGTTCAATCGCGGTGCATCCTACGGTGCACACGCATGATTCGTGTGCCTGGGGTTCCAGCCAATCACAACGCAACCTCGGTCAGGTGAGCGCACACAATTTCCAGAGGCGGCGGAAATGAAGCGTGTGCGATAGTAATAAATGACCAAGATTGTAGGGAAATACGAATTTCCTGTGTCGTTTGTCCTTGAGCTCTAAAAAACTGTCGCGTTGTATGGTTGTCCGTCCAGTCTCACAAAATGTCGCTCGCTTCTCTTCTCCCCCCTTTCGGTTTACAATCCTAAGAATCAAACAACGCACATAGGAAAAATTCCTAAGGATTAGAATCCTCCAAAGTTCCTTTGAGAATCCTTTGAATCAAATAAGCCCTTATAGGGCTCAATTAAGAAATTTCACCAACCATTGGCACCGTGTACTTAGAGCAAGAACAACAATGGGCTTATAGCCCGCTTACATGGCATTTTTGCTTATGTGGAGGAAAGAGATGTGAAAAAGTAAGGTGAGTGGGCTCTCATGCAAGAGCCTAGTTGTATGCGCATTCCTAAGTAAATGCAATAAATGTGAAGAAAGAGATAGAGAGAAGATGAAAAAGTACTAATGTAATAGCCAACCTTATAGCCCACAATATTGTATGAGTGCATACAGATGATGGCTATAGATGACACGGCGGTTCCTTATAGCCATCAGTTGGCTATATTATTAACCATGCTCTTATGGTTGCTTCATCCGAGCAACTTACTCTTGGAATATTGGAGTAAGAGCGCATTCAATGAAGAGTGAAATGATGGTTGCTTCGCCCAAGCAACTTTTACTAGTACTGCAGAAAAGGTGGGGCTCTATGATTTGACTATTCATTATTCATTATTACTGCGGCACAATGAGCAGGGTGAATCTCGCCAGCGATTGTGCACTCAATATTGGCGCATGGCACTTGGACCCGGATTCTGGCTACCCCACATGTGGGCGAAAGGAAGTTTGAATGATTTGTGGCATTGTTATCAAGATTCCGGGATATGTTTATATGTACACATAATTTTCCAGCATAATGAAATTGTGTTGTATATATATTCTATGAAGCTTTCAACTTTCGATTAATGTGTCCTATTGCCTCCAAAGTTGTCTCGTTACAACATTCCATCAAATACAAAGGAAACTAACATGCATGCTAATGCATCTCAATGATTCATAGATCAACGTCAAAATTTACATCACAACTATATACAAAGTTGTGAGAATGTGTACAAATAAAGAAAAATAAAAAAATGAAGGATGATGTCCACAGGCAAGGTTCAATTTCCCGGTGTTAATTTGTTTCGAGCTAGTTTCACACAAGTCTGTGGAACTAAACAAGACATGTTGGCCAAGAAAGGATTCTATGGTGGACCTGGACTATCTGATCATTTTGTGCAGTTCCACTAAAAACGAGCCGAGCATCCCTGTTTCTAAAGATATTGAATAAGTGTCACTACATTAATAGTGGCGCCAGTAGTAGTTGATGAAACATACACACACAAGTAGAAGCCGATCACCTTTGCAATCTCTCATAAAACTAACCACTTGTTGGAGAAGATTAGGCTCGGAGTGGGATGAGGAGGATAGCAAAACCAATCTCCCTTTGTGAAGTAGCACTAAAATGCAAAGACGTTGTCCGTGTGACATTTTAGTAGAACTGCACAAGACACTCTTAAGAAAAAAAGTGATTTGTGCAGTTCACCAAAAGGTTGCAGTAGCAACGAGGTGAAATGGATAACCCTGTTTGCAAAAAAGAGGTAGAAAGGAAACAACTAGTGGCCAATAACAGTCCATGACACATACACCGACAAAAAAAGAAGCACATTACTTATCCTAAGGGAAGATAGCAGCACAGTTGTTTATGTAAAATGGTGTGAGGACTATATTGCAACATGGAAAGTACGCCGGCCGAGCTACGTTTTGGGCAAAGAACTAGGGAAGGTCCACATGCAGGATTTTCCACATACAACAACGTGGGAAGATGGGCAGTGGAGCAAGGACGGAGGAAGTTGTACCTGAGGGTCATCAGGATGAAACTAGAAGGGCGCCGGCGGCCGAGATCTGCCCATACTGCGACAACGAGCAAGTGGCGAAGGACCTACCACGCTGGAGCTAGGTCAGATAGAGCGACGGGTACCGCAGATCGGGACGTGATGCCTCGACGACGTCGAACGGAGAAATGATGCACAGCCTCCCATTCTTCTGGTGGACGGGTTGCGGCCGGATCAGTGACCAACACTGAGAGAGAGAGGCCACCGCTGCCTTGTGTGAGATAGTGTGACGAGAGACAAACCCCGGCATGCAGGCTCCACTTTAGTAGAGTGGAGCGGATTTCTTTTTTCTCGATAACAATCGTTTTATATTCTGTACTTGCCATTGATGAATATAACTTTATTTAAAACGAACGCGTCAAGTCGAACTTTGTTCAGTGTAAGCGTGGTACACGACCCTCCTTCAAGTACGTGGGCTGCCTTTTCATACAGAAATGAGCTCCACCGTGTACCCACGCGGGTGTCGCCGAGAAGAGACATGAGTACCTGTGTCATGCGTGCACCTCTTCTCTACGTGTAGGTACCCCATGTACATGGGTGTGTGTGAGGGAGATGGTTTTTTTACTCAAAAAAAGATGGTTTGTGCAAACCAGAGGCAATGTGTCGATGATATCTCAAACCATAAAAATGTAACATATGTAATGTGTGTGAAACAAAGGCATGGATATATAATATATAGAGGGAGCAATCAACAAGAAGAGAGTGGATGGATCATCGGCGTGAGATATCGGTAGAATCAAAGAGAGGGGTGAAGTATGTGGGTGCACGATCGATAAAGAGTGCCGTCGAATTTGTGTTTGCCCACGTCAAAGATATATGGTGGTTGGCTGATGACCCACAAGTATAGGGGATCAATTGTAGTCTTTTCGATAAGTAAGAGTGTCAAACCCAACAAGGAGCAAAAGGAAATGACAAGCAGTTTTTAGCAAGGTAATGTATGCAAGCACTGAAATTTTTGGTAACAAGTTGTTTGATATCAAGAAAATTTGTAGCAAGCAAGTAACGGTAATGGTAACAAAAGTGCAGCAAGGTAGCCCAATCCTTTTGAGGCAAAGTACAGGCCAAAACGGTATCCTATAATAAGCAAAGCGTTCTTGAGGGTACACGGGAATTTCACCATATCACTTTAATCATGTTGGTTTGATTCGTGTTCACTACTTTTATAATTTGATATGTTGATGGATTGATGCTTAGGTGTTGTTCTTACTTGAAGATACCTCCTACTTATGATTAACCCCCTCGCAAGCATCCGCCACTATGAGAAAAGTATTAAGATAAAATCTAACCATAGCATTAAACTTTTGGATCCAAATTGGTCCCTTACGAAGTAGCGCATAAACTAGGGTTTAAGCTTCTATCACTAGCAACCCGTCATCTAATAACTACTCCACAATTCATTCCCTTAGGCCCAAATATGGTGAAGTGTCATGTAGTCGATGTTCACATGACACCACTAAGGGAATCACAACATACATATCATCAAAATATCAAACACATATCAAGTTCACATGATTACTTGCAACATGACTTCTCCCGTGACCTCAGGAACAAAAGTAACTACTCACAAATAATAATCATGCTCAAGATCAGGGGGTTATTGAATAGCATAATGGATCTGAACTTATAATATTCCACCAAATAAACCATATAGTAATCAACTACAAGATGTAATCAACACTACTAGTCACCCTCAAGTACCAATCTAAGGTTCCGGTACAAATATTGAACACAAGAGATGAACTAGGGTTTGAGGGGAGATGGTGGTGCTGAAGATGTTGATGGAGATGACCCTCCCCAAGATGGGAGAGTTGTTGGTGATCACGATGACGATGATTTCCCCCTCTGGGAGGGAAGTTCCCCGGGCGGAATTGCTCCGCCGGTGGGCAAAAGTGATCCTACCCAAGTTCCACCTCGAGACGGCGGCGCTTTGTCCCGAAAGTCCTCTCCTAATTTTTTCTAGGTCAAAATGACTTATATACCAGAATATGGGAATCGGAGGTGGACCGAAGAGGGCACAACCCACCAGGGCACACCTGGGCTCCCTAGCGCTCCCAGATGGGTTGTGCCCACCTGGTGGGGCCCCTCTGATAATTATTTGCTCCAATAATTCCTAAATAATCCATAAAAAATCTCCGTGAAGTTTCATATTATTTGTAGTTGTGGAGAATAGTTGGCTCTGACATGCTTTTTCAGGTCCAAAATTCCAGCTGCCGGTATTCCCCCGCTTTGTGTAAACCTTGCATATTATGAGAGAAAAGGCATTAGAATTACTCCCAAAATCATTACTATGCATAAAAACATTATAAATAATAGTTGAAAACATGTTTGCAAAATGGACGTATCGCTGGCCTACTGGAATGAGAGAGGAGAGAGGTGCATTTTGTCTCTCTGGCATGGATACCTACCTACGGCGTTCGACTATCAGTGTGGGGGGCGCAGCGACCTAACTATATTAAGGTAGATCGATAGCTATATGTGTGGAGAAGGAGAGAGACCTAGCTATGTAGTGAGGGAGATCGATCGGCATCCATGCATATGTGTAGCAGAGGAATAAGGTTCGAAGAGAGACGGAGCTAGAGTGCCGGAGGGTTGCTGGCCGAGTTGCTTCTCACAAATGTCGGGAGAGGCCTGCTAGACAAACAAAGGGTATGACTCCAATATCAATAAGAGAGGGGGATGCGTGCCTGTCGGTGCACGTGCCATAGAACTTTAATATCAATGTGAGAGACAGGTCATAGAAGCATCATGCATATTATTTAACAACAAAGAACTTTAACATAAAACTCGTATCACATAACTTTTATCATATAACTTCTCATGAACAAGTAACAATTCATCACAACATTGAAGTATAAAGCATAAACCATATTGGAAACCAACAAACTATGTTCTCAGTTAATTTGCAACTACAATTCATCATATTTTCAGGAAGGGTCACGTGTCGGAGCCTTTAGGCAAGTCCACATACTCAACCATCATTTAATATTCTATGATTGCTAACACTCACAGCGTACCCATGAACAAAAAGTTTCAACCAGACACAAAGAAAGACATGGGCTTATAGTTTTGCCACCCAACATATTCACCTCAAGGTTGATGTCAACAACAATAACTCATGCCTACTAATATCCAACTGGATATATGTGCCTAGATCTTTCCTCACCACATGATGCTTTACAAAAGAGAAAATAAAAAGGAACAGGGAAGAATACTTTGACTCAAACATATGTGCCTAGATACTTTGACTCCACATGATGCATAAAAGTAAAAGATAGGTCCTTCGTAGAGGGAAGCAGAGGTTTTCATGCACTTATTTGTTTGTATGCCAAATCGCTTAATGCAGAAGAACGTCACGTCATATTACCCCTTATGATAGCAACCTTTATTATGTAGTCTGTCGCTTTTATTCTTTGCCATCACAAGCTCGTACAACGCTCAATTTTCTCTTACACTAAATGATCCTACACATTTACAAGCAATTTTTATTGCCTTATTGCATCGATGACAACTTACTTGAAGGATGTTACTCAATCCATAGGTAGTATGATGGACTCTCAAAACAAGATTTTGGTTCAAGAGTTTTGGATGCACAAGTAGTATCCCTACTTAGTGCGGAATTTTTGGCTAGCAAAGATGGGGGCAAACACCAAATGTTGAAGGATCTATGACAATATAGATTCAATGTGAATATGAACAAACATAAATCATTATGTTGTCTTCCTTGTCCAACATCAACAATTTTGCATATAATATTTTGATGGGTGCTCACAATCACAAAAGATTTCCAGGATAGTGTATTCGCATGTGAATCTTCTCTTCCCTTATTAATTCTTTCATGAGTTGGATCATTGACTAATGCTATGTTCGTCAATCTACAATAAAATTTACTATTTATACTTTTCCTTGTGTAATGTCATCACTTACCATAAGATTAGCATATGCTTTTTTTCATTTATTTCCTTTTTTTATTGAAACAAGAAAGTAAGAGAGGCAAAACTCAAACTAAACTTTATTATATATCTCGCACACGACTACAAAGATAGATCACTACTTAGTGCGGAATTTTGGGTTAAGGGTTTTTGGATGCAGAAGTAGTATCTCAACTTAGTGTGAAATTTTCGGCTAGAAAAGATATTGGGCAAGCACCACTTGTTAGAGGATCTATGAGAATATAGCTTTTATGTGAATATGAACAAGCATAAATCATTACATTGTCTTCCTTGTCCAGCGTTAATATTTTGACACAAAATATTTAATGGGGGCTCACAATCATAAAAGATGTCCAAGAGAGTGTATTTTCATGTGAATCTTCTCTTCCCTTATTAATTATTTCATGAATTGCATCATTGACCAATGTTGTGTTTGTCAATCTCCAACAAATTTTACCACTTATACTTTTCCTTATGTGATGTCATTACTTACCATAAGATTAGCATATGATCTTATTATTATTTTTATTTCTTTTTCTTTTCTTTTTGTTGAAACATAAAAGTAAAGAAAGCAAGACTTGAAATAAACTTTATTATATATCTCGCACACGATTACATAGATAGATCACTAATAAAATACTCGAAAAGAAAGGATCGAACTAGACTTTTATTCAACTAAATCATAGGAAAGCTAATGATCAAACTAGAATAGATAAAAGCAAAAATAGTGGTGGTGATAAGATACCTTGGCACCTCCCCCAAGCTTGGCACCAGCCAATGGGAGTGCCCATATCATGAACTCATGTCTCCTTTGGTGATGAAGAAGGAGGTGGTGTGGCAGTAGTACTGATCTCCAAAAGGTTCTCCAATCTACGGATGATTCTATGGAGAGCAATGATGTGCTCTTGTAATAGAATATTTTCATGAGTGAGAAATTTGTTTTGAACACGAACCATTTCAATGATCCTAAAAGCTTCAATTTCAGTAGGGGTGAGATGTTCATAATATGGTTGGAGGATATCCTCTTCTTCCTCTGCATGCAAGGCTTTCTCTACTGCTGGAGCTTGATCTCCAACAACTTCCTTGCTCTCGTCCCCCTTGAGAGCTTATTTTGGTCCTTCTCTCTTTAGTTCCATCTTTATCAACCAAGCATCTTATTCTACGTTGTTGAAGGAGGGAGAAGACATGATGCCTGGCTTTGTAAAACCCTCACAGAAAAATCGCAATAAAGAGGAACAGGAGATTTCTCCGTGATACGGTGTTCAATACGTTCGTGGGGTATATAAAGGTTTTTTATCTTGGCAAACAAGCAAACAGGAGAAAAATGGAGTCTGGAAGGTTCCTAAGGTGGGCTCAACCCACCTGCGCGTGCCAGGGGGCCTGGCGCGCCCTGGTGTCTTGTGCACCCCTTGGGTTCCTTCCTGGTTATTTCTTATTTTCCTCATTTTTAATATATTCCAAAATTGACAGAAAATATTTTTTGCAGATTTTTCAGTTATTCTGGAGTGCTCCGGAAGGTCTCCTTAATGTGTTCCTCAGGTGTCATGGTTTCAATAATATTGCTTTCAACATTAATAGGCATACCTGAGATGTAGTGTTTAATTCTTTGACCATTGACCACCTATGGGTTGGTACATTTGGCATTATTTATTTTGATAGCTCCAGAGCAGTAAACCTCTTCGAGGATATACAATCCTTTCCATTTAGAGAGAAGTTTTCCTGCAAAGAATCTGAAACAAGAGTTGTACAACAGTACATATTCCTCTACTTTAAAGTCCCTTTTTGTATTCTTTTATCATGCCATCTTTTAATTTTTTTTCTTTAAATAATTTGGCATTTTCATAGGCTTGGGTTCTCCATTCATCTAGTGAGCTAATATCAAATAACCTATTTTCACTGGAAAGTTTGAAATCATAGTTGAGTTCTTTTATTGCCCAATATGCTTTATGTTCTAACTCTAGAGGAAAATGACAAGCTTTTCCATAAACCATTTTATACGGAGACATACCCATAGGTTTTTTTATATGCTGTTCTATAAGACTAAAGTGCATCATCCAATTTATTCAACCAATTCTGTCGGGACCTATTAAAGTTTTCTATAATATTAGTTTTATTCTCTATTGCTAAGTTCAACTTGACCACTAGATTGAGTATGATAGGGTGATGCAATTCTATGGTTAACATAATATTGAGCAAGCATTTTACAGAAATCACCATGAATAAAGTGTGAACCACCATCAGTCATTAAATATCTAGGGACTCCAAACCTCGGGAAACTAACTTCTTTAAGCATTTGATGGAAGTGTTGTGATCAGCACTACTACTTGGAATTGCTTCTACCCACTTAGTAACATAATCAACATCAACCAAAATGTGAGTATACCCATTAGAGGAAAGAAAAGGTCCCATATAATCAAAACCCCAAACATCAAATGGTTCAACATCAAGTGAATAATTCATAGGCATTTCTTGACGCTTACCAATATTACCAATTCATTGACATTCATCACAAGATAAAACAAACTTACGGGCATCCTTGAAGAGAGTAGGCCAAAAAAACAGATTGCAATACCTTGTGAGCAGTTCGATCTCCCGCATGATGCCCTCCATAAGCTTTGGAGTGACATTTCCATAGGATTTGTTCGTGTTGATGCTCAGGTACACAATGTCTAATAATACCATCTACTCCTTCTTTATAAATATGTGGGTCACCCAAAAGTAATGTCTTAAATCATAGAGGATTTTTTCTTTTGTTGGTATGTGAAACTAGGTGGTATATATTTAGCAACAATGTAATTAGCATAGTCAGCATACTAAGGAGTGTTATGATAAACATTTATTGCATCTGGTTGTTCATCAAGAAAGCTATCATTAATAGGTTGTGGGTCATCAAGGATATTCTCTAACCTAGACAAATTATCAGCTACGAGGTTCTCAGCTCCTTTTCTATCAGTGATATGTAAATCAAATTCTTGTAGCAAGAGAATCCATCTAATGAGTCTAGGTTTAGCATCTTTCTTTTCCATAAGATATTTAATAGCAACATGATCGGTGTGAACAGTAACTTTAGAATCAATAATGTAAGATATGTATTTGTCACAAGCAAACACAACTCCTAAAAATTCTTTCTCAGTAGCAGCATAATTTCTTTGGGCATTGTCTAGAGTTTTACTAGCATAATGGATAACATTTAGTTTCTTATAGACTCTTTGTCCTAGAAGAACACCAACAACATAATCACTAGCATCACACATATTTTCAAAATGCAAGTGCCAATCAAGTGGTTGAACAATAGGGGCAGAAATCAAGGCTGTCTCAAATGTTTCAAAGGCTTCTACACAATCATCATCAAAAACAAATGGAACATCCTTTTGTAAAAGATTTGTAAGAGGCCTAGAAATTTTAGAGAAGTCCTCCTATAGAAACCAACATGACCAAGGAAACTACGAATACCTTTGATATCTCTAGGACATGACATTTTCTCAATTGCATTAACTTTAGCTTTATCGGCCTCAATACCTTGTTCAGAAATTTTATGCCCCAAGACAATACCTTCATTAACCATAAAGTGGCACTTCTCCCAATTCAAGAAAATATTAGTTTGCTCATATCTCTGCAAAACTCGATCAAGGTTGCTTAAGCAATCATCAAAAGAAGATCCATGAAAAGAAAATTCAACCTTGAAAACCTCAACAATCTTTTCACAAAAGTTAGAGAATATAGCAGTCATACATCTTTGAAAGGTAGCAGGTGCATTGCATAAACCAAAAGGCATACGTTTATAAGCATAAGTTCCAAAAGGGCAAGTAAAAGTTGTTTTCTCTTGATCAGGTTGTGAAATAGGTACTTGAGAAATCGGAATATCCATCAAGGAAGCAAAAGTGTATGTTCTTTAATAATCTTTCTAAGATTTGATCAATAAAAGGCAAGGGGTAATGATATTTTATAGTTGCTTTATTTAATTTTCTAAAATCAGTTACCATTCTATAACCAGTAACTATCCTTTGTGGAATAAGTTCATTTTTATCATTAGCAACAACGGTAATACCTCCTTTCTTAGGGACACAATGAACAGGACTTACCCATCTACTACCAGTTATGGGATAGATTATACCTACATCCAGAAGCTTTAGTATTTCAGTTCTTACCACTTCTTTCAGTTTGGGATTCAACCGTCGTTGATGATCAACAATGGGTTTAGCATCTGAAAAGTGCAACTTGTTGGAAATATGCCCTAGAGGCTATAATAAAATGGTTATTATTGTATTTCCTTGTTCATGATAATTGTCTATTATTCATGCTATAATTGTATTGACCGGAAACTGCAATACATGTGTGAATACATAGACCACAAACATGTCCCTAGTGAGCCTCTAGTTGACTAGCTCATTGATCAAGAGATGGTCATGGTTTCCTGACCATGGACATTGGATGTCATTGATAATGGGATCACATCATTAGGAGAATGATGTGATGGACAAGACCCAATCCTAAGCCTACCACAAGATCGTGTAGTTCGTATGCTAAAGCTTTTTTAAATATCAAGTATCTTTTCCTTAGACCATGAGATTGTGCAACTCCCAAATACCGTAGGAATGCTTTGGGTGTACCAAATGTCACAACGTAACTGGGTGGCTATAAAGGTGCACTACGGGTATCTCCGAAAGTGTCTATTGGGTTGGCACTAATCGAGACTGGGATTTGTCACTCAGTGTGACGGAGAGGTATATCTGGGACCACTCGGTAGGACATCATCATAATGTGCACAATGTGATCAAGGAGTTGATCATGGGATGATGTGTTACGGAACGAGTAAAGAGACTTGCCGTTAACGAGATTGAACAAGGTATCGGCATACCAACGATCGAATCTCGGGCAAGTACTATACCGGTAGACAAAGGGAATTGCATACGGGATTGATTGAATCCTTGACATCGTGGTTCATTCGATGAGATCATCGTGGAACATGTGGGAGCCAACATGGGTATCCAGATCCCGCTGTTGGTTATTGGTCGGAGAGTTGTCTCGGTCATGTCTGCATGGTTCCCGAACCCGTAGGGTCTACACACTTAAGGTTCGATGACGCAAGGGTTATAGGGAAGGTATGTACACGGTTACTGAATGTTGTTCGGAGTCTCGGATGAGATCCCGAACGTCACGAGGAGTCCCGTAATGGTCCGGAGGTGAAGATTGATATATTGGACGAAGGGTTTTGGAGTCTGGAAGTGTTCCGGAGGTACCGGGTGATGACCAGCATGACCGAAAGGTGTTTCGGGAGCCCCGGCAGGTTGGGGGGGCTTCATGGGCCAAGGGGAGGGGGCAAACCAGCCCACTAAGGGGTTGTGCGCCCCCCTCACCTATTCCCATGTGACCAGGGGGTTTGGGGCGCCCCATCTAGGGTTCCCACCTCCTGGCTTGGGGGCTAAGTCACCCAAAGGGGAGATCCCATCTGCCCTGGCCACCGCCCCCCCTAGGGGAAACCCTAGGGTGCCTCCCCCTCTCCCTTCCCCCTATATATATTGGAGGTTTTGGGGCTGCCCAACAGATTAGTCTCTCTCTCCCAAGGCGCATCCCTACCTCTCTCCCTCCTCGTCTCTCGTATTGCTTGGCGAAGCCCTGCTGGAGTACCGCGCTCCTCCACCACCACCACGCCGCCGTGCTGCTGCTGGACGGAGTCCTTCCCAACCTCTCCCTCTCCCCTTGCTGTATCAAGGCACGGGAGACGTCATCGGGCTGCACGTGTGTTGAATGCGGAGGCGCCGTTGTTCGGCGCTTAGATCGGAATCAACCGCGATCTGAATCGCTACGAGTACGACTCCTTCATCTGTGTTCTTGTAATGCTTCTGCTTAGCAATCTACAAGGGTATGTAGATGCACTCCCCTCTCTCTCGTTGCTAGTATCTCCATAGATTGATCTTGGAGATGCGTAGAAAATTTTGAATTTCTGCTATGTTCCCCAACAGTGGCATCATGAGCTAGGTCTATGCGTAGTTTCTATGCACGAGTAGAATACAAGTTGTTGTGGGTGTTGATTTTGTTCAATATGCTTACCGTTACTAGTCCTATCTTCTTTCGACGGTATTGTGGGATGAAGCGGCCCGGACCGACCTTACACATACACTTACGTGAGACAGGTTCCACCGACTGACATGCACTTGTTGCATAAGGTGGCTAGCGGGTGTCTGTCTCTCCCACTTTAGTCGGATCGGATTCGATGAAAAGGGTCCTTATGAAGGGTAAATAGCAATTGGCATATCACGTTGTGGTTTTTGTGTAGGTAAGAAACGTTCTTGCTAGAAACCCATAGCAGCCACGTAAAAACATGCAAACAACAATTAGAGGACGTCTAACTTGTTTTTGTAGGGTATGCTATGTGATGTGATATGGCCAAAAAGAATGTGATGAATGATATGTGATGTATGAGATTGACCATGTTCTTGTAACAGGAATCACGACTTGCATGTCGATGAGTATGACAACTGGCAGGAGCCATAGGAGTTGTCTTAATTTATTGAATGACCTGCGTGTCATTGAACAACGCCATGTAATTACTTTACTTTATTGCTAAACCATTAGACATAGTAGTAGAAGTAATAGTTGGTGAGACAAATTCATTGAGACGCGATGATGGAGATCATGATGATGGAGATCATGGTGTCATGCCGGTGACGATGATGATCATGGAGCCCCGAAGATGGAGATCAAAAGGAGCAAAATGATATTGGCCATATCATGTCACTTTTTTGATTGCATGTGATGTTTATCATGTTTGTGCATCTTATTTGCTTAGAACGACGGTAGTAAATAAGATGATCCCTCATTAAAATTTAAAGAAAGTGTTCCCCCTAACTGTGCACCGTTGCAAAAGTTCATTTTTTCGAAGCACCACATGATGATCGGGTGTGATAGATTCTAACATTCACATACAACGGGTGTAAGCCAGATTTACACACGCGAAACACTTAGGTTGACTTGATGAGCCTAGGATGTACAGACATGGCCTCAGAACACAAGAGACCGAAAGGTCGAACATGAGTCCGTCTCACGTGAAGATGTTCACCGATGATGACTAGTCCGTCTCACGTGATGATAGGACATGGCCTAGTTGACTCGGATCATGTATCACTTAGATGACTAGAGGGATGTCTATCTGAGTGGGAGTTCATAAGATGAACTTAATTATCCTGAACATAGTCAAAAGGTTTGTGCAAATTATGTCGTAGCTCGCACTTTAGTTCTACTGTTTCAGATATGTTCCTAGAGAAAATTTAGTTGAAAGTTAATAGTAGCAATTATGCGAACTAGGTCCGTAAACTGAGGATTGTCCTCATTGCTGCGTAGAAGGCTTATGTCCTTAATGCACCGCTCGGTGTGCTGAACCTCGAACGTCGTTTGTGGACGTTGCGAACATCTGACATACACGTTTTGATGACTACGTAATAGTTCAGTGGGTAATGTTAAATGGTTTAGAATTGAGGCACCAAAGACATTTTTGAAATGTCGCAGAACATATGAGATGTTCCAAGAGCTGAAATTGGGATTTCAGGCTCGTGCCCACGTCAAGAGGTATGAGACCTTCGACAAGTTTCTTAACCTACAAACTAAGGGAGAAAAGCTCAACCGTTGAGCTTGTACTCAGATTGTCTGGGTACAACAATCACTTGAATCGAGTGGGAGTTAATCTTCCAGATGAGATAATGATGTTTCTCCAAAGACATTGCCACCAAGCTAATAGAGCTTCATGATGAACTATAACATAACAATGATAGATATGATGATCCTTGAGCTATTCGCGATGTTCGACACCGCGAAAGTAGAAATCAAGTAGGAGCATCAATTGTTGATGGTTAGTAAAACCACTAGTTTCAAGAAGGGCAAGGGCAAGAAGGGATACTTCATGAAACGGCAAAACAGTTGCTGCTCTAGTGAAAACCCAAGGTTGAACCCAAACCCGAGACTAAGCGCTTCTGTAATGAGAGGAACAGACACTAAAGCAGAACCACCCTAGATACTTGGTAGATAAGAAGGCAGGCAAGGTCGACGGAAGTATATTGGATATACATCATATTAATGTGTACTCTACTAGTACTCCTAGTATCACCATGGTAATAGATACCGGTTCGGTTGCTAAGTGTTAGTAACTCGAAATAAAAGGCTACGGAATAAACGGAGACTAGCTAAAGGAGAGATAACCATGTGTGATGGAAGTTTTTCCAAGGTTGATGTGATCAAGCATCGCATGCTCCCTCTACCATCGAGATTGGTGTTAAACCTAAATAATTGTTATTTGGTGTTTGCGTTGAGCATAGACATGATTGGATTATGTCTATCGCAATACAGTTATTCATTTAAGGAAAATAATAGTTACTCTATTTATTTTAATAATACCTTCAATGGTCTTGCACCTAAAAGAATGGTTTATTGAATCTCGATCGTAGTGATACACATGTGCATGCCAAAAGATATAAGATAGTAATGATAGTACCACCTGCTTGTGGCACTGCCATTTGAGTCATATTGGTATAAAACGCATGAAGAAGCTCCATGTTGATGGATCTTTGGACTCACTCGTTTTTGAAAAGTTTGAGACATGCGAACCATGTCTATCGGTATGTGCGCATGAAGAAACTCCATGCTGATGGATCGTTTGGACTCACTTGATTCTAAATCACTTGAGACATGCAAATCATACCACATGGGCAAGATGACTGAAAAGCCTCATTTTCAGTAAGATGGAACAAGAGAGCAACTTGTTGGAAGTAATACATTTTGATGTGTGCTGTCCAATGAGTGCTGAGGCACGCAGTGGATATTGTTATGTTCTTACTTCACACATGGCTTGAGTAGATGCTGAGTATATTTACTTGATGAAACACAAGTCTAAATTATTGAAAGGTTCAAGTAATTTCAGAGTGAAGTTGAAGATCATCGTGATAAGAGGATAAAATGTCTATGATATGATCATAGAGATGAATAACTGAGTTACGAGTTTGGTACACAATTAAGAAATTGCGGAAATTGTTTCACAACTAATACCGCCTGGAACACCATAGTGTGATGGTGTGTCCGAACATCATAGATGCACCCTATTGGATATGGGGCATACCATGATGTCTCTTATCGAATTACCACTATCGTTCATGGGTTTAGGCATTAGAGACAACCGCATTCACTTTAAATAGGGCACCACGTAATTCCGTTGAGATGACACCATGTGAACTATGGTTTAGAAAAACCTAAGCTGTCATTTCTTGAAAGTTTGGGGATGCGATGCTTATGTGAAAAAGTTTCATGCTGATAAGCTCGAACCCCAAGCGGATAAATGCATCTTCATAGGACACCCAAAAACAGTTGGGTATACCTCCTATTTCAGATCCGGAAGCAAAAGTGATTGTTTCTAGAAACGGGTCCTTTCTCGAGGAAAGGTTTCTCTCAAAAGAATTGAGTGGGAGGATGGTGGAGACTTGATGAGGTTGTTGAACCATCACTTCAACTAGTGTGTAGCAGGGCACAGGAAGTTGTTCCTGTGGCACCTACACCAATTGAAGTGGAAGTTGATTATAGTGATCATGAAACTTCGGATCAAGTCACTACCAAACCTTGTAGGACGACAAGGACAGGTACTGCTTTAGAGTGGTACAATAATCCTGTCTTGGAGGTCATGTTGCTAGACAACAATGACTCTACGAGCTATGGAGAAGCGATGGTGGGCCCGGATTCCGACGAATGGCTCGAGGCCATAAAATCCGAGAGAGGATCCATGTATGAAAACAAAGTATAGACTTTGGAAGAACTACTTGATGGTCGTAAGGCTGTTGGGTACAGATGGATTTTAAAAGGAAGACGGACAATGATGGTAAGTATCACCATTAAGAAAGCTCGACTTGTCGTTAAGATGTTTTCCGACAAGTTCAAGGAGTTGACTACGATGAGACTTTCTCACTCTTAGTGATGCTAAGAGTCTGTTGGAATTATATTAGCAATTACTGCATGATTTATGAAATCTTGCAGATAGGATGTCAAAACATTGTTTCCTCGATGTTATTCTTGAGGAAAGGTTGTATGTGATACAACCAGAAGGTTTTGTCAATCCTGAAAGATGCTAACAAGTGTGCAAAGCTCCTGCAATCCTTCTAAGGACTGGAGTAAGCATCAAGATCTATAAGGATAGATCAAAACGCTTAATAGTACTTTCAAATGAATACATACCGTGACAACATTTTGAAGGAGTTCAAAATAGATCAGCAAAGAAGGAGTTCTTGGCTGTGTTATATGGTGTGAGTATTGAGTAAGACTCAAGACATGACCACGGCAGAAGAGAGAGAAAGGACGAAGGTCGTCCCCTATGCTTCAGAAGTAGGCTGTATAGTATGCTATGCTGTGTACCACACCGGAAGTGTGCCTTGCCATGAGTCAGTCAAGGGGTTCAAGAGTGATCCAGGAATGGATCACAGGACAACGGTCAAACTTATCCTTAGTAACTAGTGGACTAAGAAATTTTCTCGATTATGGAGGTGGTAAAAGAGTTCGTCGTAAAGGGTTACGCCGATGCAAACTTTGACACTGATCCGGATTATTCTGAGTAGTAAACCAGATTCGTATAGTAGAACAGTTATTTGGAATAGCTCCAAATAGAGCGTGGTAGCTGCATCTTGGAGATGACATAGAGATTTGCAAAACACACACGGATCTGAAAGGTTCAGATCTGTTGACTAATAACCTCTCTCACAAGCGAGATATGATCAAACCCCATGGGTGTCGTTTCATTACAATCACATAGTGATGTGAACTAGATTATTAACTCTAGTGCCAGTGGGAGACTGTTGGAAATATGCCCTAGAGGCTATAATAAAATGGTTATTATTGTATTTCCTTGTTCATGATAATTGTCTATTATTCATGCTATAATTGTATTGAACGGAAACCGCAATACATGTGTGAATACATAAACCACAAACATGTCCCTAGTGAGCCTCTAGTTGACTAGCTCGTTGATCAACAGATGGTCATGGTTTCATGACCATGGACATTGGATGTCATTGATAACGGGATCACATCATTAGGAGAATGATGTGATGGACAAGACCCAATCCTAAGCCTAGCACAAGATCGTGTAGTTCGTATGCTAAAGCTTTTTCAAATGTCAAGTATCTTTTCCATAGACCATGAGATTGTGCAACTCCCGGATACCGTAGGAATGCTTTGGGTGTACCAAACGTCACAACGTAACTGGGTGGCTATAAAGGTGCACTACGGGTATCTCCGAAAGTGTCTGTTGGGTTGGCATGAATCGAGACTGGGATTTGTCACTCCGTGTGACGGAGAGGTATCTCTGGGCCCACTCGGTAGGACATCATCATAATGTGCACAATGTGATCAAGGAGTTGATCACGGGATGATGTGTTACGGAACGAGTAAAGAGACTTGCCGGTAACAAGATTGAACAAGGTATCGGCATACTAACGATCGAATCTCGGGCAAGTACTATACCGGTAGACAAAGGGAATTGTATACGAGATTGATTGAATCCTTGACATCGTGGTTCATCCGATGAGATCATCGTGGAACATGTGGGAGCCAACATGGGTATCCAGATCCCGCTGTTGGTTATTGGCCGGAGAGTTGTCTCGGTCATGTCTGCATGTTTCCCGAACCCGTAGGGTCTGCACACTTAAGGTTCGATGATGCAAGGGTTATAGGGAAGGTATGTACGCGGTTACCGAATGTTGTTCGGAGTCCTGGATGAGATCCCGGACGTCACGAGGAGTCCCGAAATGGTTCGGAGGTGAAGATTGATATATTGGACGAAGGGTTTTGGAGTCGGGAAGTGTTCCGGAGGTACCGGGTGATGACCAGCATGACCGAAAGGTGTTTAGGGAGCCCCAACAAGT
>NC_041391.1:177416622-177487756 GCF_002162155.2 Triticum dicoccoides
GAGATTACGTTATGCCCTAACCGTAACAAAATCGGTTTCGTCGAGTTGACATGTTAGTCCCACAGAAATGCCTAGCGGTCACATTATGAACTAAATTGGTCCGACCGAGTTTTCTGATTCGGTCCCATCGAGTTTGGTAAATTGTGTGTAACTATTACATTTTGTGTGGAGGATATATATACCCCTCCACCCACTCCTCATTCATGAGGGAAGCCATCAGAACATGCCTACACTTCCAGCATTCATTTTCTAAGAGAGAACCACCTACTCATGTGTTGAGCCCAAGATATTCCAATCCAACCATATGAATCTTGATCTCTAGCCTTCCCCAAGTTGCTTCCACTCAAATCATCTTTCCACCAAATCCAATCATATGGGAGAGAGTTGAGTGTTGGGGAGACTATCATTTGAAGCACAAGAGCAAGGAGTTCATCATCAACACACCATCTATTACCTTTTGGAGAGTGGTGTCTCCTAGATTGGTTAGGTGTCACTTGGGAGCCTCCAACAAGGTTGTGGAGTTGAAACAAGGAGTTTGTAGAAGCAAGGAGATCGCCTACTTCATGAAGATCTACCCCAGTGAGGCAGTTCCTTTGTGGGCGATGGCCATGGTGGGATAGACAAGGTTGCTACTTCATGGACCCTTCGTGGGTGGAGCCCTCCGTGGACTCACGCATCCGTTACGCTTCGTGGGTTGAAGTCTCCATCAATGTGGATGTACGATAGCACCACCTATCAGAACCACGCCAAAAATCTTTGTGTCAACATTCCATTTGCTCCCTCCAAACTCCTCCCCTTTACCTTCATATGCAACGATTTACATTCCGCTGCTATAGCCTTAGAATTGCATGCGTAGGTTGATTGCTTGACTTGTGCTAAGTTGCTAAAATCTACAAAGAACTAAAATTGGGAAAAGGCTAGATTTTTATTTGGTCAAGTAGTCTAATCACCCCCCCTCTAGACATACTTTCAATCCTACAAGTGGTATCAGAGCTACGGTCTCCATTTGCCTTGATTTCCATAGATTTTGGTGATCATAGCCTTGGTTTCACAAATAGGAGAGTATGGCATCTAGCGAGGGAGATTACCATCGTAGAGGTCCTTACTTTGATGGTACTAATTTTGCTAGTTGGAAGCATAAGATGAAGATGCATATTCTTGGACATAACCCCGCCGTTTGGGCTATTGTGTGTATTGGCTTGCAAGGTGAGTTCTTTGATGGTAGAGAAATGAACCGTGAAGCTACTACAGAAGAGTTGAAGATTTTGCAATACAATGCTCAAGCTTGTGATATTCTCTTCAATGGATTGTGCCCTGAAGAATTCAACAAAATCAACCGGCTTGAGAATGCAAAGGAAATTTGGGATACTTTGATTGATATGCACGAAGGTACCGACTCCTTCAAGGAATCCAAGTTGGATGTGCTTCAAAGTCAACTTGACAAGTTCAAAATGAAGGATGGTGAAGGTGTCGCTGAAATGTACTCTAGGCTTGCTCTCATCACAAATGAGATTGTTGGCTTAGGAAGTGAAGAGATGATCGATAGATTCATCATCAAGAAGATACTAAGAGCCTTGGATGGAAAATGTGGTACTGTGTGCACATTGATCCAAATGATGCCCAATTACAAAGATCTGAAGCCAACAGAAGTCATTCGAAGAATTGTTGCTCATGAGATGTCACTCAAGGATAAGGAAGAGCTTCACAACAAGTCAGGTGGTGCTTACAAAGCCTCATGTGATGCTCCTACATCATCAAATGAGAAACAAACCTTCAATGAAGAATTGAGCCTAATGGTGAAGAACTTCAACAAATTCTACAAGAGTAGAAGCAAGGAAAGAAGTTCCAAGTCAAGGTCCTACAATGACAACAGATCTTCGAGTAGTGAACGTAATTGCTACAATTGTGGAAGACCCGGATACTACTCCAATGAGTGTACGGCTCCCTACAAAAGGAGAGAAGATTCACCTAAAAGAAGAACTAGAAGAGAGGAACCACCAACAAGAGAGAGAAGGAGTAGAGATGATCGCTATGAATGATGAACCTCCCGGAGAAGCAAGGATTCACAAAGGAAGGACAAATCATCAAAGAGCTACACAAAGCGAAGACATCAAGCTCATGTTGGTGAATGCGTATCCGGCTACGACTCCGACCATCACTCCGAGAGAAGCTATCACTCCGACTTTGAATATACTCAAGATAATGGTGTTGCGGTCTAGCACTTGTGTCAACCAACTCCTACGACATATTTGACTCACCTAATGAAGGAATTGGAAGATGCTTCATGGCTAAAGTCCCAAAGGTACCACATCCTGAGTATCTTGATTTCAATATTGATGAAGATGATTTGTTAGGTGATGATGATTAACTTGTTGACAACTCTAGTGATGAATACTATGATGAAATGTCAATTAATCATGCTAATCAAGATAGAACGAATGTCAATGATAAGGAGAATATTGAGCGTCTAACTAAAGAACTAAACACTCTTAAGTTAGCTCATGAAACTACCTTGAAAGATCATCGAGAACTTTTAAAGACTCATGAGAAATTACACTTTGAAAAGCTCAACCTAGAGCAAGAGCATGATTTTTTAAAGGCAATCAATGATGATCTTTGCAAGAAAAGTTCTTCTTACATTGCCAAGCATTTACTCTTGTCTACTTACATGCCACAAGTTAAATCTAGCAACAAAAGTAAGAAAGATTCTTCTTCTAGTAGTAACAATAATCATGCCAAATCCAATGTTGTTGCTTCTAGTAGTTCTCTTGATTCAACTAATGATTCTCTTAGCCAAGTTACACTTGAGCAAGAAAATATCTTATTGAAGGGAATTATAGAGAAAGGTGTTTACAAGAGCCTTGCCAGAAGTAAGCAATTTGAGGAAATTGTACGCAAGCAAGGAAGGCACTGGAAGAATCAAGGTGTTGGTTTTGAACGAAAGTTCAATGCCAATGGAGTTGAGTGGGAAGAAGATCAATACCCCAAGACGAAGTTTGTTCCTCAATAAGAGAAGTATGATCCTACTTCTTTCTAAGGGACACAAGCTCAGGATGATCTTCCACCACAAGACCACAAGCAAAAAGGCAAGGATAAGCTTCAAGAGTAAATTGATGCATATGAAGAAGCTCCTAAGGCCTTGGTCAAGTGGGTTCCCAAGACTACATCAAGTTCTACTTCATCAAGTTCCACTACAACCCCAAGGATTCCCATCAAGATGATGTGGATCCGGAAGAAGAAGAACTAGAGAGTTCTTGAGGGTGACTCTGCCAACACACTTCACTCACATCATTTTGGCAAGGACAAGTGCAATCAACTTCCACATCTTGCACTAGTTCAAGGACTCACAAACCCTCTTGTTGGTAATACAAGTGACAAGGTAACCTAATGTTTTCATGGACATCATCTTGTGTGTACTTCACTCTATGTCTATGGATATCCTTGTTTGTTCCTTGTGGGACTAACCCGTGTAGGTATTGAAAGTGCAACTCACTCAAATGGATAGCTCCAAATGATCTACATCGGCATTGAGCATCCACCTCTTCAACACCTACATGAAGTCACATCATCGACAAAACCCAAGGTTAGTTCATCCCTCTTAGGGGGGGATATCACATCTAGGGGTCTTTACTCTAAGACTTGAGCTAAAGCAACTCTAATGGTGTGAACACAATAATGCTTTATGCAAAAGTGGTAACTCCACTTGTGCTTAAACGATGAGTATGACCTATGATCAAATGTTCTCATTGGACTCCTAAGTCAATATAGTCATATATAGATGACCTAGTCATCACAAATTGCTTCATAGATGCTAGAGTGGTTGTGCATGCTTTGCCACATATTTCATTTGCCATTTTATTGTGTGAGCATGTTGGTTGCATATTTTACTCATTTGAGGACATCCACTTGTTGTTTTGATTGTTTGGCTCTTTATCTTTTGCCAAGTGGATGGACAAGAATGCCTAAGAACCTTCTCTAGCTATCTACACTTTTCTCGTCTCAAACTCTATTCATGCTACATCACAAAGTTTATCAAGTCAGATTCGAACCACCCTATGTGAGGAGCACTCAGAGTCCCCGATTGATCATAGACATGAACTTCCAAAACCTCTTTGTGCATTTTGGTTTGACTGAGTCATCCATTTTGGTCAAACCGAGTTCACTAAGTTGATCTAGGTTTTCATCTCGGTGCAACCAATTTACTTCGTCACACCGAGTTGCAGCAACCACTTGTGATTCTGCAATCTCGGTGCAACCGAGTTGTTCCACTCGGTCACACCGACATGGTCGGGATATAAATAGCCACGGGTGAGATGTTGCAAAATTCTTCAAAACCCCTCAGCCCGCGCGTGTCCTGCTCTTCCTCCTCGGGTCTCCGGATGGCCTCCTCGCCACCAGCGAGCTCTCGCCACTGGTTTCTGTCGCTGTCGACATAATCTTCTCCGCCGTCGCCGTCGTAGCAAACACCTGCCGAACTAGGGTATGTGTTCGACCCCTTGTGCTGTCTATTTACCTCCGATTCCTAGCACGAGGACAATGCCATGATTCTTGCCACGAATGAAATCGATCCATCTAGCTAAATCTTCCTTAGGCTTAGTTTGATTTGAAAAATTTAGGGTTAGCTCTCGGTAGAACTCATCTCGGACCGATCGAATCGTAGAAATCGGTCTCACCAATTTGGCTTAGGCCATTGCACATGCGCTTTTCGGTCTGATCGAAAACTGCAAATCGGTGTGTCGGGGAAGCTGATCCACGAACACCTATGGGGACCAGCGGACCGAGCCCCTTTCGGTTCGGCGGGGGGCGGAGATCGCACGAAGAGCGGATCGAGGCGAAGCACACGAGCAGTTTACCCAGCTTCGGAGCTCTCCGGAGAGATAATACTCCTACTGCTGCTTGTCTGATTGTATTGTGTTCTTGCTCGGGAGCGCTAAGTGCTACAGTACACACGAGCTGCTAACGAGACCGAGCGAGAGTGTTTTCTGGTTTCGAACCCCCCCTTCTACGTTGCGCATGGGCCTCCTTTTATATGCTCAAGGGGTCACCGACAGGTGGCAACGTAGTCAAGGGTAAAAATGGAAAAGGTGTTGCGGTTGGTACAACTACCTGTACAGTGTATCCTATTTCAGATCCGGAAGCAAAAGTGATTGTTTCTAGAAACGGGTCCTTTCTCGAGGAAAGGTTTCTCTCAAAAGAATTGAGTGGGAGGATGGTGGAGACTTGATGAGGTTGTTGAACCATCACTTCAACTAGTGTGTAGCAGGGCACAGGAAGTTGTTCCTGTGGCACCTACACCAATTGAAGTGGAAGTTGATTATAGTGATCATGAAACTTCGGATCAAGTCACTACCAAACCTTGTAGGACGACAAGGACAGGTACTGCTTTAGAGTGGTACAATAATCCTGTCTTGGAGGTCATGTTGCTAGACAACAATGACTCTACGAGCTATGGAGAAGCGATGGTGGGCCCGGATTCCGACGAATGGCTCGAGGCCATAAAATCCGAGAGAGGATCCATGTATGAAAACAAAGTATAGACTTTGGAAGAACTACTTGATGGTCGTAAGGCTGTTGGGTACAGATGGATTTTAAAAGGAAGACGGACAATGATGGTAAGTATCACCATTAAGAAAGCTCGACTTGTCGTTAAGATGTTTTCCGACAAGTTCAAGGAGTTGACTACGATGAGACTTTCTCACTCTTAGTGATGCTAAGAGTCTGTTGGAATTATATTAGCAATTACTGCATGATTTATGAAATCTTGCAGATAGGATGTCAAAACATTGTTTCCTCGATGTTATTCTTGAGGAAAGGTTGTATGTGATACAACCAGAAGGTTTTGTCAATCCTGAAAGATGCTAACAAGTGTGCAAAGCTCCTGCAATCCTTCTAAGGACTGGAGTAAGCATCTCGAAGTTGGAATATACGCTTTGATGAGATGATCAAAGATTTTGGGTTTATACAAAGTTTATGAGAAACTTGTATTTCCAAAGAAGTGAGTGGGAGAAAGCATATAGGGTTATTTGAAAAGTGTTTTTCAATGGAAAACCTGGATTAAGCTACTTGAACATTGAGCATCAAGATCTATAAGGATAGATCAAAACGCTTAATAGTACTTTCAAATGAATACATACCGTGACAACATTTTGAAGGAGTTCAAAATAGATCAGCAAAGAAGGAGTTCTTGGCTGTGTTATATGGTGTGAGTATTGAGTAAGACTCAAGACATGACCACGGCAGAAGAGAGAGAAAGGACGAAGGTCGTCCCCTATGCTTCAGACGTAGGCTGTATAGTATGCTATGCTGTGTACCACACCGGAAGTGTGCCTTGCCATGAGTCAGTCAAGGGGTTCAAGAGTGATCCAGGAATGGATCACAGGACAACGGTCAAACTTATCCTTAGTAACTAGTGGACTAAGAAATTTTCTCGATTATGGAGGTGGTAAAAGAGTTCGTCGTAAAGGGTTACGCCGATGCAAACTTTGACACTGATCCGGATTATTCTGAGTAGTAAACCAGATTCGTATAGTAGAACAGTTATTTGGAATAGCTCCAAATAGAGCGTGGTAGCTGCATCTTGGAGATGACATAGAGATTTGCAAAACACACACGGATCTGAAAGGTTCAGATCTGTTGACTAATAACCTCTCTCACAAGCGAGATATGATCAAACCCCATGGGTGTCGTTTCATTACAATCACATAGTGATGTGAACTAGATTATTAACTCTAGTGCCAGTGGGAGACTGTTGGAAATATGCCCTAGAGGCTATAATAAAATGGTTATTATTGTATTTCCTTGTTCATGATAATTGTCTATTATTCATGCTATAATTGTATTGAACGGAAACCGCAATACATGTGTGAATACATAAACCACAAACATGTCCCTAGTGAGCCTCTAGTTGACTAGCTCGTTGATCAACAGATGGTCATGGTTTCATGACCATGGACATTGGATGTCATTGATAACGGGATCACATCATTAGGAGAATGATGTGATGGACAAGACCCAATCCTAAGCCTAGCACAAGATCGTGTAGTTCGTATGCTAAAGCTTTTTCAAATGTCAAGTATCTTTTCCTTAGACCATGAGATTGTGCAACTCCCGGATACCGTAGGAATGCTTTGGGTGTACCAAACGTCACAACGTAACTGGGTGGCTATAAAGGTGCACTACGGGTATCTCCGAAAGTGTCTGTTGGGTTGGCATGAATCGAGACTGGGATTTGTCACTCCGTGTGACGGAGAGGTATCTCTGGGCCCACTCGGTAGGACATCATCATAATGTGCACAATGTGATCAAGGAGTTGATCACGGGATGATGTGTTACGGAACGAGTAAAGAGACTTGCCGGTAACAAGATTGAACAAGGTATCGGCATACTAACGATCGAATCTCGGGCAAGTACTATACCAGTAGACAAAGGGAATTGTATACGAGATTGATTGAATCCTTGACATCGTGGTTCATCCGATGAGATCATCGTGGAACATGTGGGAGCCAACATGGGTATCCAGATCCCGCTGTTGGTTATTGGCCGGAGAGTTGTCTCGGTCATGTCTGCATGTTTCCCGAACCCGTAGGGTCTGCACACTTAAGGTTCGATGATGCAAGGGTTATAGGGAAGGTATGTACGCGGTTACCGAATGTTGTTCGGAGTCCTGGATGAGATCCCGGACGTCACGAGGAGTCCCGGAATGGTTCGGAGGTGAAGATTGATATATTGGACGAAGGGTTTTGGAGTCGGGAAGTGTTCCGGAGGTACCGGGTGATGACCAGCATGACCGAAAGGTGTTTAGGGAGCCCCAACAAGTGTTGGGGGGGGGGCTTCATGGGCCAAGGGGAGGGGGCAAACTAGCCCACTAAGGGGTTGTGCGCCCCCTCGCCTATTCCCGCATGACCAGGGGGTTTGGGGCGCCCCATCTAGGGTTCCCACCTCTTGGCTTGGGGGGCAAGTCACCCAAAGGGGAGATCCCATCTACCCTGGCGGCCGCCCCCCCTAGGGGAAACCCTAGGGCGCCTCCCCCTCTCCCTTCCCCTATATATAGTGGAGGTTTTGGGGATGCCCAACACATGAGTCTCTCTGTCCCAAGGCACAACGCTACCTCTCTCCCTCCTCGTCTCTCGTATTGCTTGGCGAAGCCCTGCTGGAGTACCGCGCTCCTCCACCACCACCACGCCATCGTGCTGCTGCTGGACGGAGTCCTTCCCAACCTCTCCCTCTCCCCTTGCTGGATCAAGGCACGGGAGACGTCATCGGGCTGCACGTGTGTTGAACGCGGAGGCGCCGTTGTTCGGCGCTTAGATCGGAATCAACCACGATCTGAATCGCTACGAGTACGACTCCTTCATCCGCGTTCTTGTAACTCTTCATCTTAGCGATCTACAAGGGTATGTAGATGCACTCCCCTCTCTCTCGTTGCTAGTATCTCCATAGATTGATCTTGGAGATGCATAGAAAATTTTGAATTTCTGCTACGTTCCCCAACACAACTATCCCTGGGTGGTTTTGGTAATGATTAACAACATATAGCTCATTGAACTAATGCCTTTTCAGGATGAATATTTTAGGAAAGTTCAATGATTGGCATGGCATGGATTAGGAATGTGGGCCCCTTAAAATGCTAAGGACAAAGGATTGGCTCAAGCTCTAAAGATTAAGACTCTACATTTTACTTTTAGTGATTCAAGATCACATTGAGTCCATAGGAAAGCCAATACTATTAAAAGGGGATGAGGTGTTGCTTAATGGCTTACTTGCTCAAAATGCTTTGTGATATGCTCAAAAAACCCCCAAACACTTTCTCATATCAACATATGTCCCAAACCAAAAGTCAAACTCGGCCCCACTGATTTGATCTATCCGGCGCCACCGAGTTCATTTGACATAGCCACTGCCAGAAACCCTAGTCACTTCGGTCTAACCGATAGGGATCTCGGTCTCACCGAGATGGGATTGCAAACTCTCTGTTTACCTTTGTAACATTTTGGTCCAACCGAAATGAGCGATCGGTCCCATCGAGTTTGCAATCCAAACTCCCTGTTTCCCTTTCGTAACATTTCGGTCCCACCAAGATGAGTGAATCGGTCCCACCGAGTTTGCCTGACCAACTCTCTGGTTAGCTTATTACCAAAGTTGGTCCCACCGAGTTTGAGTATCCGGTCTCACTGAGATTACGTTATGCCCTAACCGTAACAAAATCGGTTTCGTCGAGTTGACATGTTAGTCCCACAGAAATGCCTAGCGGTCACATTATGAACTAAATTGGTCCGACCGAGTTTTCTGATTCGGTCCCATCGAGTTTGGTAAATTGTGTGTAACTATTACATTTTGTGTGGAGGATATATATACCCCTCCACCCACTCCTCATTCATGAGGGAAGCCATCAGAACATGCCTACACTTCCAGCATTCATTTTCTAAGAGAGAACCACCTACTCATGTGTTGAGCCCAAGATATTCCAATCCAACCATATGAATCTTGATCTCTAGCCTTCCCCAAGTTGCTTCCACTCAAATCATCTTTCCACCAAATCCAATCATATGGGAGAGAGTTGAGTGTTGGGGAGACTATCATTTGAAGCACAAGAGCAAGGAGTTCATCATCAACACACCATCTATTACCTTTTGGAGAGTGGTGTCTCCTAGATTGGTTAGGTGTCACTTGGGAGCCTCCAACAAGGTTGTGGAGTTGAAACAAGGAGTTTGTAGAAGCAAGGAGATCGCCTACTTCATGAAGATCTACCCCAGTGAGGCAGTTCCTTTGTGGGCGATGGCCATGGTGGGATAGACAAGGTTGCTACTTCATGGACCCTTCGTGGGTGGAGCCCTCCGTGGACTCACGCATCCGTTACGCTTCGTGGGTTGAAGTCTCCATCAATGTGGATGTACGATAGCACCACCTATCAGAACCACGCCAAAAATCTTTGTGTCAACATTCCATTTGCTCCCTCCAAACTCCTCCCCTTTACCTTCATATGCAACGATTTACATTCCGCTGCTATAGCCTTAGAATTGCATGCGTAGGTTGATTGCTTGACTTGTGCTAAGTTGCTAAAATCTACAAAGAACTAAAATTGGGAAAAGGCTAGATTTTTATTTGGTCAAGTAGTCTAATCACCCCCCCTCTAGACATACTTTCGATCCTACAAGTGGTATCAGAGCTACGGTCTCCATTTGCCTTGATTTCCATAGATTTTGGTGATCATAGCCTTGGTTTCACAAATAGGAGAGTATGGCATCTAGCGAGGGAGATTACCATCGTAGAGGTCCTTACTTTGATGGTACTAATTTTGCTAGTTGGAAGCATAAGATGAAGATGCATATTCTTGGACATAACCCCGCCGTTTGGGCTATTGTGTGTATTGGCTTGCAAGGTGAGTTCTTTGATGGTAGAGAAATGAACCGTGAAGCTACTACAGAAGAGTTGAAGATTTTGCAATACAATGCTCAAGCTTGTGATATTCTCTTCAATGGATTGTGCCCTGAAGAATTCAACAAAATCAACCGGCTTGAGAATGCAAAGGAAATTTGGGATACTTTGATTGATATGCACGAAGGTACCGACTCCTTCAAGGAATCCAAGTTGGATGTGCTTCAAAGTCAACTTGACAAGTTCAAAATGAAGGATGGTGAAGGTGTCGCTGAAATGTACTCTAGGCTTGCTCTCATCACAAATGAGATTGTTGGCTTAGGAAGTGAAGAGATGATCGATAGATTCATCATCAAGAAGATACTAAGAGCCTTGGATGGAAAATATGGTACTGTGTGCACATTGATCCAAATGATGCCCAATTACAAAGATCTGAAGCCAACAGAAGTCATTCGAAGAATTGTTGCTCATGAGATGTCACTCAAGGATAAGGAAGAGCTTCACAACAAGTCAGGTGGTGCTTACAAAGCCTCATGTGATGCTCCTACATCATCAAATGAGAAACAAACCTTCAATGAAGAATTGAGCCTAATGGTGAAGAACTTCAACAAATTCTACAAGAGTAGAAGCAAGGAAAGAACTTCCAAGTCAAGGTCCTACAATGACAACAGATCTTCGAGTAGTGAACGTAATTGCTACAATTGTGGAAGACCCAGATACTACTCCAATGAGTGTACGGCTCCCTACAAAAGGAGAGAAGATTCACCTAAAAGAAGAACTAGAAGAGAGGAACCACCAACAAGAGAGAGAAGGAGTAGAGATGATCGCTATGAATGATGAACCTCCCGGAGAAGCAAGGATTCACAAAGGAAGGACAAATCATCAAAGAGCTACACAAAGCGAAGACATCAAGCTCATGTTGGTGAATGCGTATCCGGCTACGACTCCGACCATCACTCCGAGAGAAGCTATCACTCCGACTTTGAATATACTCAAGATAATGGTGTTGCGGTCTAGCACTTGTGTCAACCAACTCCTACGACATATTTGACTCACCTAATGAAGGAATTGGAAGATGCTTCATGGCTAAAGTCCCAAAGGTACCACATCCTGAGTATCTTGATTTCAATATTGATGAAGATGATTTGTTAGGTGATGATGATTAACTTGTTGACAACTCTAGTGATGAATACTATGATGAAATGTCAATTAATCATGCTAATCAAGATAGAACGAATGTCAATGATAAGGAGAATATTGAGCGTCTAACTAAAGAACTAAACACTCTTAAGTTAGCTCATGAAACTACCTTGAAAGATCATCGAGAACTTTTAAAGACTCATGAGAAATTACACTTTGAAAAGCTCAACCTAGAGCAAGAGCATGATTTTTTAAAGGCAATCAATGATGATCTTTGCAAGAAAAGTTCTTCTTACATTGCCAAGCATTTACTCTTGTCTACTTACATGCCACAAGTTAAATCTAGCAACAAAAGTAAGAAAGATTCTTCTTCTAGTAGTAACAATAATCATGCCAAATCCAATGTTGTTGCTTCTAGTAGTTCTCTTGATTCAACTAATGATTCTCTTAGCCAAGTTACACTTGAGCAAGAAAATATCTTATTGAAGGGAATTATAGAGAAAGGTGTTTACAAGAGCCTTGCCAGAAGTAAGCAATTTGAGGAAATTGTACGCAAGCAAGGAAGGCACTGGAAGAATCAAGGTGTTGGTTTTGAACGAAAGTTCAATGCCAATGGAGTTGAGTGGGAAGAAGATCAATACCCCAAGACGAAGTTTGTTCCTCAATAAGAGAAGTATGATCCTACTTCTTTCTAAGGGACACAAGCTCAGGATGATCTTCCACCACAAGACCACAAGCAAAAAGGCAAGGATAAGCTTCAAGAGTAAATTGATGCATATGAAGAAGCTCCTAAGGCCTTGGTCAAGTGGGTTCCCAAGACTACATCAAGTTCTACTTCATCAAGTTCCACTACAACCCCAAGGATTCCCATCAAGATGATGTGGATCCGGAAGAAGAAGAACTAGAGAGTTCTTGAGGGTGACTCTGCCAACACACTTCACTCACATCATTTTGGCAAGGACAAGTGCAATCAACTTCCACATCTTGCACTAGTTCAAGGACTCACAAACCCTCTTGTTGGTAATACAAGTGACAAGGTAACCTAATGTTTTCATGGACATCATCTTGTGTGTACTTCACTCTATGTCTATGGATATCCTTGTTTGTTCCTTGTGGGACTAACCCGTGTAGGTATTGAAAGTGCAACTCACTCAAATGGATAGCTCCAAATGATCTACATCGGCATTGAGCATCCACCTCTTCAACACCTACATGAAGTCACATCATCGACAAAACCCAAGGTTAGTTCATCCCTCTTAGGGGGGGATATCACATCTAGGGGTCTTTACTCTAAGACTTGAGCTAAAGCAACTCTAATGGTGTGAACACAATAATGCTTTATGCAAAAGTGGTAACTCCACTTGTGCTTAAACGATGAGTATGACCTATGATCAAATGTTCTCATTGGACTCCTAAGTCAATATAGTCATATATAGATGACCTAGTCATCACAAATTGCTTCATAGATGCTAGAGTGGTTGTGCATGCTTTGCCACATATTTCATTTGCCATTTTATTGTGTGAGCATGTTGGTTGCATATTTTACTCATTTGAGGACATCCACTTGTTGTTTTGATTGTTTGGCTCTTTATCTTTTGCCAAGTGGATGGACAAGAATGCCTAAGAGCCTTCTCTAGCTATCTACACTTTTCTCGTCTCAAACTCTATTCATGCTACATCACAAAGTTTATCAAGTCAGATTCGAACCACCCTATGTGAGGAGCACTCAGAGTCCCCGATTGATCATAGACATGAACTTCCAAAACCTCTTTGTGCATTTTGGTTTGACTGAGTCATCCATTTTGGTCAAACCGAGTTCACTAAGTTGATCTAGGTTTTCATCTCGGTGCAACCAATTTACTTCGTCACACCGAGTTGCAGCAACCACTTGTGATTCTGCAATCTCGGTGCAACCGAGTTGTTCCACTCGGTCACACCGACATGGTCGGGATATAAATAGCCACGGGTGAGATGTTGCAAAATTCTTCAAAACCCCTCAGCCCGCGCGTGTCCTGCTCTTCCTCCTCGGGTCTCCGGATGGCCTCCTCGCCACCAGCGAGCTCTCGCCACTGGTTTCTGTCGCTGTCGACATAATCTTCTCCGCCGTCGCCGTCGTAGCAAACACCTGCCGAACTAGGGTATGTGTTCGACCCCTTGTGCTGTCTATTTACCTCCGATTCCTAGCACGAGGACAATGCCATGATTCTTGCCACGAATGAAATCGATCCATCTAGCTAAATCTTCCTTAGGCTTAGTTTGATTTGAAAAATTTAGGGTTAGCTCTCGGTAGAACTCATCTCGGACCGATCGAATCGTAGAAATCGGTCTCACCAATTTGGCTTAGGCCATTGCACATGCGCTTTTCGGTCTGATCGAAAACTGCAAATCGGTGTGTCGGGGAAGCTGATCCACGAACACCTATGGGGACCAGCAGACCGAGCCCCTTTCGGTTCGGCGGGGGGCGGAGATCGCACGAAGAGCGGATCGAGGCGAAGCACACGAGCAGTTTACCCAGCTTCGGAGCTCTCCGGAGAGATAATACTCCTACTGCTGCTTGTCTGATTGTATTGTGTTCTTGCTCGGGAGCGCTAAGTGCTACAGTACACACGAGCTGCTAACGAGACCGAGCGAGAGTGTTTTCTGGTTTCGAACCCCCCCTTCTACGTTGCGCATGGGCCTCCTTTTATATGCTCAAGGGGTCACCGACAGGTGGCAACATAGTCAAGGGTAAAAATGGAAAAGGTGTTGCGGTTGGTACAACTACCTGTACAGTGTATCCTACCTAACCCTGACGGCAGGGGACAAAGGCATTAAATGCCCGTCTGCGTCGCCCAAACAGTGCAGAAAGGGACCGTCAGGGACGCCACCGCTTGCCACGATGGCTATCTTGTCAGCGTCGCTTGCCACCGCGCACCGCTGGCTGCACAGCCTCCCGCCACGCGCGCCTGGGAAGGCCCCAGGGTGACACGTTGGCGGATGCACTGGAGCACGGGTACAGAGTGATCGCTTGCCGCGGCAAGCGCCTTGCCGCGGTCGTTGTCTTGTCGCGTCCGGAAGCTTGTCGCTCACCGGGCCTTGCCGGGACGCGTGGCACGTTGCGGCAAGTTCCTTGAGATGCCTTGGTTGGCCTTCCCGGCAAGCTCCTCTTGCCGGGGCCTTGTCTCCTTGGTTCAAATACTTTGTTCTTGAATGGCTCCAAAGGAACCATGGAGGACCTTGGCGGTCACCCGGCAAGCCTTGCCGCGGGGCGCTGCAACTGCCCGTGCATAAGTTCGGGATACTAGGGTACCCCTACTCTAGTACACCGACAGGAGCCGCCGGGCCTGGGCCACACACGGTGCCGAGCGCTGTTGGGCCAGGCCCAAAACAGGGCACGGGCACGCGCGGCCTGGGTTACGCCGTATCTTACTCCATATCCACCGTGCCCTCCCCGAACGGCACACGTTGAATGCGGCGTCGTGGGAGAGATCGTGGGTGGTTTCTTTATTCGGAAAGGCGGAATGTCCGCCCCCTCCCTCTTTATAAGCAGGGGAAACAGGGGCAGTTCGCCCATCTCGCCGGTTGCTACTCCAATCTCGGAAATCTCCGCCGCTCCCCCCCCCCTTCTTCTCAAAGCCGAAAGAGAGCAGCGCGCCGCCCCCCATTGCCACCAGCACCACCAACGCCGTCGATCTCCCCCACCACCTCCGCCATGGCTCCGAAAGCCGACAAGGGGAAGGGCGTGAAATCGGTCGAGGCGCAGCGGCTCGCGGTGCTGCGAAAGGAGCGGGCCATCTTCCCCCCTCAGCTTGCCGCGAAGGAGCTGAGGGAGTACTACTACCTCTTCTGGTCGACGGAGACGCGAGCGCATCCGCGCACGAAGGTACTCCCAGCTGCCGCTTTGGAACTGGCTCCGAACGGATACCCCTTCTTTGCGTTGTTCTTCTACTGCGGGCTCTGCCCGCCCTTCTCTGAATTTTTCTGTGACATCATGAACACCTACGGGTTCCGCCTCCTTGACTTCACCCCCAACGCCGTTCTGACCATGGCAGTTTTCGCACATCTCTGCGAAAACTTTGTCGGGGTCCATCCAAACGTAGCTCTTTTTCGCCACTTCTTTATGCCCCGAGTCGAGAGAGGAGAGCCTTTATCTGGCGGAATCGCCTGGATCTCGAGAGTCGGCAAGAAGGAAGCTTATCTGGAGGGAGAGCTCCGCAGCAAGTGGGAGGAATGGAGAGCAGAGTGGTGCTGGATTGTCGAGGAGAACCCGCAGCCATTTACCACCCTGCGACAAGCCCCAATAGCGCGCGGCAACAATTGGAGCAACGGGGCCCCGGAAGACGATAGGCTGAAGATTGCCGTCACCCGGATCCTTCGCCTCAGGCTTGCCGGGCTCACCGTAGGTGCCGTTGGCGCAGATTTTCTTCGCCGCCGCATCGCCCCCCTGCAGGAGAGGAGGAGACCCGCTTGGGAGTTCCAGAACTCGGCGGATATCATGAGGCTGCGCCCGGGCCTCAACTTCAACTTCACTGTCCTGGAGCTGGACGCGATGCTCCTGGAACTGTTCAAGCGCGATCCTCAACATCCATTCATGTTGCCGAGGGGTGTCATTCGATTGTGCAACAACTCCTCGCTCGACCGCATCCGTGCAATGATGCCGCTGTGCGACTCGCATGGAATTGTACCAACTTGGCATGAGCCGGCAGACGCCGTCGTGCAGGAGTTCTTTGACGGCTTGGTTGAAGTGTCGGTCTGCTCTGACGAGCAGAAAAGCCTTACTCGCGACACCACCGATGCGGAGATGCAACGCATCGCCACTAGGCTAGAAGAGGCGGCTGCAGCAGCTGCCGCGGGCGAGTTTGGATTCACCATGGAGGAGGCAGAGGCAGCAGAGGCTGCAAGCCTTGTCGAGCGAGAGGAGTTCGCCGGCGAGGAAGAGCTTGTCGGGCCTAAAGCCGAGTCGAGCGAGCCCGGCGAGGGAGAGCTTGTCGGGCCCGAACCTTCAGCCAGCTCGCCGCAAGCGGAGCCCCCAGCTCCACCAAGAAGGCGTCTCCGCAAGGCTGGGGATGTAGTGGGGCGGCAAACGAGTCAACAGCCGCCGTGCCGCGCGACACGCTCTACCGCGGCAAGCACTGTTGCCGCGGGAGCGCCTCACGCTGCTGCGGCAACTGGGGCGGGGTCTTCCCGGTACACCGCTACTGCCCCTGCCAAGCGGGCAAGCGAACCTACTCCTCCACCTCGTCACACTGGAGGCGAGCCGGACTTCGATCTCTCCGCACTCAGCTCCGACGAGGAAGAAGAAGAGTAAGATTCTTTGCTGTACTTGTAACTCTTCAATTTTGTTGCTTTGTCTTGTATCTGATTTGCTTTACTCTGAACCTATTCCTTTTCAGGACGCTGGCCCAGAGAGCGGCGAAGAGAGCCAAGGCCCCGGTGATTGTCATCGAGGATGATCCCATTGCGACGGCAGGGGACATGTCCGAAACCACCTTGCCGGACCCGGCAAGCATTCCTCAAAGCAGCCCCCAGCGTAGCCCCCAGCGTAAGTATATGGTTTACTTCTTGCTGTCAAGCGCTCATGGGTGCTCTTTCTTCGCTGATATCTGACTATTGGTTTGTGTAAGAGCAGAGCAGCCTCACCAGGAGTGCCCGGAGGCCGCTCCCGAAGTGCCATCTGCTTCGACTACACCGCCAAGGGAGGCTTCCCCAGCAAGGGAGCGTTCTCCGGCAAGGGAGAATTCTCCGGCAAGGGACAGTTCTCCGGCAAGGGACAGCACCACTGATCCTCCGGTGGTTGAGACCACGACTGCAGATCCTAGCACAGGTAATCCTCTTGCTTGAAAACTTCCCTTGGGCTCTTCTTCTTCTGATTTTCTTTTTGGATATTTGTTTGACTTTTCTCCCCTCTTCGGTCGCCAGATCCATCTGCTACGGATCCGATGGAAACTGAGGTCGCCGGCGAGGAGAACGCGCGCAGCAACACCGACGACGCCGTTGCCACCGAAGGAGTAGCCGGCGCTGATGAGCCTGCCGATGAAGAGGCCGCCAAAGCTGCAGCCGCAGAAGCTGGCGAGGGATCTGGCGATCGCACTGACGGCCCCGAGGCCGCAGGAGTGCCAGGCGCTGCGCCGACCACTGATCCCTCCGCCACTGCTGCAGCGCCAGGCTCTGAAGAGCCCCAGCCTGGCACCTATTTGAAGGCCGGCGACGGCATCTTCATCAAGCTCCCCTGGGCGTCAAGCTCCAGGGCGCCGGTCGAAGGAGAGATTTTGGATGGAGAGGTGCTCGCCTCCGCTGGGCTGTCGCTGGTCGACGCGCCAAGCAGCAGCAGCGATGAGCCTGAGGAGGAGCGGCTGCTTCGGAAGCTGTTGTCGCTGTACCGCGCTCGACAAGCCAAGTTGGAATCCCGAGAAGCGCTTGTCGCGAGGGCGGGAGTGGACATTGAGAAGCGTGCTGAGGAGCTCCGGGGTCTCAGGCAGGAAACTCTCTGATCCCTGGCAGAGGAGCGGGAGCAGGTTGCCGAGGAGTGGAAAGCCTTCCTCCTCGAGAAGGCTGAGGTCGAAGAGCAACAGCGGCTCGCTGCCGAGAAGCTATCTGCGCAGGAAGGTGAGTTGGCGCAGCGCAAGGTCAACCTTGACAGCCACGAGGAGGATCTTGCCGCGTGCGAGCAAGCAATTGGCGGGGCTCTCAAGGAAGCAAAGGATGCTGCCGCAGCTGCCGAGGCCGCCAAGAAGGAGCTGGAGACGAAGACGGCGCAGCTGGAGGTCGATCTCAAGGCGAGTGGCGAGGAGCTTGCCGCGCTCAAGCGTGAGCGCGAGAAGGACGCCGCCGCTCATGGCGAGCTGCAGGGTCGTCTCGCTGAGACGAGCAAAGAGCTTAGCGCCGCCAAGGACTCCAACGCAGATCTTGAGTTGAAGCTGGCCACTTTGACCAAGACGTTGGACGGCGCCAGGGAGCAAGAGGTGGCCTTGAAGGAGAAGATCAAGGCCGACGAGGCGCTGCTGGCGAGTGCTACTGCTGCCCAGAATGCTTTTAGGGAGACTGTGGAGCACTGGACCGAGTGTCTGGTGAATGTTGCCGTAGCCATCGACGGGGAGCTGGCGCAGCTGGGGATGGAGGTTCTCGGGTACTCCTCCGATGAGCACCTCCAACCCAGCGCCAAGCTCAACTTGTTCTTCAAAGGCGTGGCGACGGCCCTCCAGCGACTCCGGGAGAAGATCCCAAAGCAGTTGGCCGACGAGTCGCGCAAGATCTATGCAGGAGTTCTTCAAAAGGTGCTGGTGAAGGTGGCCTTTCGCAACCCAGGCCTCAACCTCACCAACGTCCTCAGGTCCCTGCAGCCGGATGCTGATCTGGAAGCGCTCAAGGCCCTTGCCGCACCCATTGTGGACAAGGTGAGCGAGATCGAGAGGGTTGAGGGCGATGTCGTAGATTAGGTCGCCTGTTTTCTCTTTTTCTTGTCGCTGCTGGTCATGTTATAAGAACAATCTGTTAGAGCTGCGACAAGCTATCTTGTAATATAACTCTGTTTTGGGTAGAGATTGTTGTGTTATTTCCTTTACTTGATTCCTTCCTTTGTAAGTTTTTGCCCTACGCTTTTAGGGAACTTGTCGGCGCAGGCACCTTAGCCGCGAGCGCTGAGTGCGGGATATCAGCAGCCTGCTGGCGGTGCCGCTTCCGACAAGAAACCTTGTCACAACTAGTCGCAGCTCACTTAAGTTGTTGAGCGGACTCGAAACAAAGTAAGGGTGCAACTAGCTACGAGTTGATTCCTCCGCGCACAGGTTTTCCATACAAAGTACGGTCGTTCGAGGAAGATAACTTAAAAATTAAAACTGATTGCTCAAACTTTGGCAACTTAGCTTTTTTGTCGTTTGCTTTCCGGTAAGGCGAAACTTCCTTGAACGATGCCTAGTCCACACCATTATCTTCTCCTTTCCCCCCGACAAACTCGTGTGAGGGTAAAAATGGAAAAGGTGTTGCGGTTGGTACAACTACCTGTACAGTGTATCCTACCTAACCCTGACGGCAGGGGACAAAGGCATTAAATGCCCGTCTGCGTCGCCCAAACAGTGCAGAAAGGGACTGTCAGGGACGCCACCGCTTGCCACGATGGCTATCTTGTCAGCGTCGCTTGCCACCGCGCACCGTTGGCTGCACAGCCTCCCACCACGCGCGCCTGGGAAGGCCCCAGGGCGACACGTTGGCGGATGCACTGGAGCACGGGTACAGAGTGATCTCTTGCCGCTGCAAGCGCCTTGCCGCGGTCATTGTCTTGTCGCGTCCGGAAGCTTGTCGCTCACCAGGCCTTGCCGGGACGCGTGGCGCGTTGCGGCAAGTTCCTTGAGATGCCTTGGTTGGCCTTCCCGGCAAGCTCCTCTTGCCGGGGCCTTGTCTCCTTGGTTCAAATACTTTGTTCTTGAATGGCTCCAAAGGAACCACGGAGGACCTTGGCGGTCACCCGGCAAGCCTTGTCGCGGGGCGCTGCAACTGCCCGTGCACAAGTTCGGGATACTAGGGTACCCCTACTCTAGTACACCGACACGGTGTAACTGAGTTCAATTCTCTGTGAAACCCTAGCAATCTTGGTGCCACCAAACTGTGACTCGGTCTGACCGAGTCTACTATTTTAGGTTCCAAATGTTGCTCTGGTATCACCGAGTCTATCAATTCGGTAGCTCCGAGATCATTTCTGTAGAGAACTAAAACTAAGTTTTTGACTCATTTGTTTTGCAAAATCTCTGTACTTTGTGATGCTCATCTACTCTGCCTCATCTATAATCTATTCACAGGGTTTGTTGTCCGTTGGCCTGCTAAGATGTCTGACCAAAGTGATAGCCGGAATAAGTCTGAAGATCAAGTGCAAATGAGTGAGGGCACTAGTACCTCAAGCAGCTATGATGAGGGCAGCAGGAGCACACCTAGTAACTTGCCCAAGGCAGCCACTAGAGCAAGGAAGAAGAGAACCTCAGATTCTGAAGATGAAGATTATGTTGCAGATGAGGATGAGGCCATCTCAAATAGGAAAGTGGTGAAGAAGGAGTTTGGCACTGCTTCTTGAACAAAGCCAGGCATGAACAAGAAGGCACCAGCTAGGAGAATCCCAACATCCAAGCCAAGAAAAGTTGCCACAGGAGAGACCATGCAACCCACTATAGAATCAGATGAAGGTGAAGCAGCTGGTGATGGCAAGAAGAAGAGGGCAAGAACGACTACTGCAAAAGTTCTTGGAAGGTCAACTATGGTGAGAGATTCTGAAGAGGAAGAGGAAGAGGATGCTGCACCAGCACCCAAATCCCAAAAGCTTATGGGAGATGCAATCAAGTCAGGGGCTGCTCCCAAGCCCAAACCTGCTCCCAAAGCTATTGCTCCAGCCACCAAGTCTGCACCCAAGAGAAGCACAAGAAACATCCCGAGAAGAACAAGGCCCTAGTGCCTGAAGCTGAAGAAGAAGAAGCAGAAGCCCAAGTGCTGAGAAAGCTCAAACCAAAGATATCTGACCACAATGGCACTCATCCAGTGGCAGAGGACATGAGCATCAGGAAGGATGCAGGTCTAAGACTTTGGAGGAAAAGTGATCCTTGTGCTGTGAGAAGGAGAACTGTAGTGGATTACAGGTTCCACACTAAAGAACAACAAGACTTCTATGAGACCATTCTGTTTGATAAGAAGCCAATTGTCTGTGACATGAGATGGATTGACTAGACATACATCAGAGAGAATGAAGATCACTTCACAGGTGTCTATGATAGCTTCAAGGCTTGTGGAGTTGACAAGTTTGTTGGACAGAAGCTCACTAAGTGGAATGATGAGCTGATCATGCAATTCTACTCCACTGCTCACTTCTATCCTAACGGAAGGATAGTATGGATGTCTGAAGGTACTAGGTACCAATCAACTGTTGCTGAATGGGCCAAGTTGATAAATGCCCCAGCAGCTCATGAGGATGACTTGGATGTGTATGCCAAGAAGAAGAAAGACCACAACTCAATGGCTAGTATGTACAAGGAAATTCCTGATGAAGGCCTGTAAACTCATAAGCTGGGCTCAATGAAGTTTCTGTTGTCTGGTCTGCCTACAATCAACACCATCCCAAGGCATACTCTTTTTCCCAAGTCTGGAGATCATAGGATGATAGGAGTACATTCAATCAACTTGCTGCACATTTTGTATGTTCCTCAGAAATTCAAGGTGATGAGTCTGATTGTAGAAATAATCAAGAGGATAGCTGCTGATCAGAAGAGGTCTTGTGGGTATGCTCCACAAAATTAGGTGCTCATCAACTAAAAGATGGGCACATGCACTTATTTGTTGGACAAGGAGCACTTACCTCTCAAGCCAGATTTTGAAGACAACACAGTTGGCATGTATGAGAATGATCCTTCATCAGTGCAAGCAGTTGAGAAGAGAGCAAAGGCAAGGGCAAAAAAAGATGCAAAGATGCCAAGTGCTGAAGAGGCATCTCAGGTGTTCTTGAAGAGCAAACAAGATCAACTTGGATTTTTGATCCAATCCACCTTGAGGATTGAGAAGGGCTTGGCCACCCCGACTCAGAATCAGGAGAGTTTGGAGAGAATCATTGAGAAAAAATTCTATAATCTTGATGTAAAAGTAACTGAGATTCAGTCAGTAGTTGAGCAACTCCAAGAGGAAGCAGAGGAGAAGAAGGGCAAGGAAACTACAAAAGCTTTTTAGTATGTGACAAGAGGTCAAAGGTCTGCTGCAGTGCCAGTTCCAGACACACGAGCTACTACATCTGCAAGCAGCCACAGCTTCAATGCCACCTCTAGCAGCCACTCCAGCAACTCCAGCTACATCAACTGAAGCCTTCGTTCTTGGAGTCATCTCTACACCATCTCATGGAGACCAAGCCTGAGAGACGCATAGCACTATGCATATTAGAACTTTTTGGTAACTTGTTGCCAAAGGGGGAGAAATATGTATAGATCATAGCCTTCGAGAGAGAGAGTGTTTCTTTTTGTCTCTCTTGCACTTTATGTGGTTGAACTTTATTGTATGCTTGCTTGATACATTTTGTCCTTTTTTGAGATACTTGGATGATCATGTGTTTGATCATATGGTACTTTAATGTGTGCTTGAATGATATTATCTCTTATATTCATAGATGATCATTCACTTTGCTTGGTGATGAGTGCATGCTTTTAATTGTTATCATTTTGAGCGCTCCACCAAGATGTATGTGACTTGGAAGAATGACCCATGATCCTAACAGATTGTGCATTTGCAGTCCAAAGCAAATTTTAAATAATGCACACATTTAGGGGGAGCTCTTGCTTATCACATACTTGTCAAAGCGACGATGTATTTCAATCTTATTATCATTTGTCGAAGATTTGATCTATATGTTGTCATCAATTACCAAAAAGGGGGAGATTGAAAGTGCAACTATCCCTGAGTGGTTTTGGTAATGATTAACAACATATAGCTCATTGAACTAATGCCTTTTTAAGATGAATATTTTAGGAAAGTTCAATGATTGGCATGGCATGGATTAGGAATGTGGACCCCTCAAAATGCTAAGGACAAAGGATTGGCTCAAGCTCTAAAGATCAAGACTCTACATTTTACTTTTAGTGATCTAAGATCACATTGAGTCCATAGGAAAGCCAATACTATTAAAAGGGGATGAGGTGTTGCTTAATGGCTAGCTTGCTCAAAATGGTTTGTGATATGCTCCAAAAGCCCTCAAACACTTTCTCATATCCACATATGTCCCAAACCAAAAGTAAAACTCGGCCCCACCGATTTGATCTATCTGGCGCCACCGAGTTCATTTGACATAGCCACTGCGAGAAACCCTAGTCACTTTGGTCTAACCGATAGGGATCTCGGTCTCACCGAGATGGGATTGCAAACTCTCTGTTTCCCTTCGTAACGTTTCGGTCCAACCGAGATGAGCGACCGGTCCCACCGAGTTTGCAATATAAACTCCTTGTTTCCCTTTCGTAATATTTTAGCCCCACCGAGATGAGTGAATCAGTCCCATCGAGTTTGCCTAACCAACTCTTTGGTTAGCTTATTACCAAAGTCGGTCCCACCGAGTTTGAATAATCGGTCTCACCGAGATTACGTTATGCCCCAACCCTAAAAAAATTGGTTCTGACGAGTTGACATGTCGGTCCAACCGAAATGCCTAACGGTCACATTATGAACTAAATCGGTCCGACCGAGTTTTCTGATTCAGTCGCACCAAGTTTGGTAAATTGTGTGTAACCGTTAGATTTTGTGTGGAGGCTATATATACCCCTCCACCCACTCCTCATTCATGAGGAAAGCCATCAGAACGTGCCTACACTTCCAACATTCATTTTCTGAGAGATAACCACCTACTCATGTGTTGAGGCCAAGATATTCCAATACAACCATATGAATCTTGATCTCTAGCCTTCCCCAAGTTGCTTTCCACTCAAATCATCTTTCCACCTAATGCAATCCTATGAGAGATAGTTGAGTGTTGGGGAGACTATCAATTGAAGCACAAGAGCAAGGAGTTCATCATCAACACACCATCTATTACCTTTTGGAGAGTGGTGTCTTCTAGATTGGTTAGGTGTCACTTGGGAGCCTCCCACAAGATTGTGGAGTTAAACCAAGGAGTTTGTACGGGCAAGGAGATCGCCTACTTCGTGAAGATCTACCCTAGTGAGGCAAGTCCTTCGTGGGCGATGGCCATGGTGGGGTAGACAAGGTTGCTTCTTCCTGGACCCTGTGTGGGTGGAGCCCTCCGTGGACTTGCGCAGCCATTACCCTTCGTGGGTTGAAGTCTCCATGAACGTGGATGTACGATAGCACCACCTATCGGAACCACACCAAAAATCTCCGTGTCAACATTGCGTTTGCTCCCTCCAAACTCCTCCCCTTTACCTTCATATGCAATGATTTAAATTCGCTGCTATACTCTTAGAATTGCATGTGTAGGTTGATTGGTTGACTTGTGCTAAGTTGCTAAAATCTGCCAAGAACTAAAATTGGGAAAAGGAAAGATTTTTATTTGGTCAAGTAGTCTAATCACCCCCCCCCCCCTCTAGACATACTTTCGATCCTACAACATCAGGCTCCATATTAATTTTGTGCTGACAGAGAGTATATCCAATAGCAGCTCAATGCTTCTTTAGAATTTTCAATAATCTTTATTCTTCATGTCCTGAAAGGTTAGCACTAATAATAACATGATATATCTTTTTCTCATCAAGATGGAGGAGGCATCAATAATCTTTCTTCTTCATGTCCTGAAAGGTTAGTACTAGTAATGGTGTGAGTGTCTGGCAATTGTTTAAATTCAAATAGAGGCTCACCTTTAGATGGAGGAGGACCTCCTAGAGTTTGAATGTGCATATTATGTTCGAGTAGAGGTCGTTGTTCAAAGAAGATTTTATCTATTTCATTTCTCTCATGCATATGCATATCATTTTCATGGTCAAGCAAATATTTTTCTAGTGGATCAGTAGGAGGCACAACAAAGAAGCAAGACCAATTATTCCATCTTTACTACGTAAATCTTTCTTGTGAGGTTGTCTATTAAACTAGGAAAAATTAAACTCATGAGAATAATCACCAAAGTGAACACTGGCAGATTTTGAAGACAATCTATAGTAGCATTGACAGTCTTTAAGAAAGGTCTACCAACAATAATGGGACAAAAGTCATCTTGTGGGGAACCAAGAACTAGAAAATCAGTAGGGTATTTTATTTTCCCACACAAGACTTCAACATCTCTAACAATCCCAAGTGGTGTGATGGAGTCTCTATTAGCTAGTTTAATAGTGACATATATGTCTTCTATTTAAGCGGGTGCTATGTCATTCATAATTTCTTGGTTTGAGGTAAAAGGAATAGCACTCACGCTATCACCTAAGTCACATAAACCATGTAACAAGGATCTCCTAGCTTACCTGAGACAACAGGCATGCCAACAACATGTCTATGTTTATCTTTCTCATCGGGTTTGGCCCGTCAAAATTTTCTACTAAGAGATCTTTAACCATAGCAACACTAGGTTCTACTTTAATTTGTTCAGCAGGTTTATCTGCTCTTATATGACTTTTGCAAACCACAATTGAAACCTTAGCATGTTCCTTTATCCTAACAGGAAAAGGTGGTTTTTCAATATAAGCAGTAGGCAGAACTGGATCAACTTTGTTAATAATAGTTTCATCTTTAGCTATGTTGGGTTCTTTAATTTCTTCTTTAATAGGTGGGTGATATTTAAACCACTTCTCCTTAGGGAGATCAACATGAGTAGCAAAGGATTCACAGAAAGAGGCTAATATCTCATAGCCAAGTCCATATTTAGTGCTAAACTTGTGAATAGCATCGGTATTCATAAAAGATTTAACACAATAAATTCAAGCTTAATACCTGACTCTTTACCTTCCTCGAGTTCCCAATCTTCAGAGTTGCATTTAATTCTTCAAAAAGGTCCCTCCTGAATTCAATAATCTTCTTCATAAAAGAACCAGTACAAGAAGTATTGAGCATGGATTTATCATCACAAGAAAGTTGAGCATAAAAATTCTAAATGATAATTTCTCTTTAGAGCTCATGATTGGGGCATGAATATAACATTGACTTAAGCCTCCCACAATCTAGAGTGATACTTTCTCCTTTACGAGGCAAAAAATTATATATATAATTCCAATCATGAGGAACTAGATGCAAAGAATATATTTTTGTGAAATTCCAGTTTCAGTCGATTCCAATTCCAAGATCCAATATCATCGCATAGCCTATACCATGCCAATGCCTTTCCCTTCGAAGATAAAGGGAAAACCTTCTTCTTAGCTTCATCTCCGGGAAAACTTGTAAGCTTAAATAACCACAAATTTCATCCACATATATCAAATACATATAAGGATGTTCAGTTCCATCTCTTGTGTAAGGATTAGCTATCAGTTGTTCTATCATACCCGAAGGAATTTCATAACCAATATTTTTAGTAGGTACATTAGGTTGAGGGGCAACTAATTGTGGTTCCGATCGAGGTGAAGATACCCCGAACAAACCCCTCAAAAGGATGATCCTCCATAGTAACAAGTGACAATAAATTTCAGCATGTAGTAATAATTGTCCCTTACCAATTTACACTTACCAAAGAGCGCTTCACTCCCCGGAAACGGCGTGAGAAAAGAGCCTTGATGACCCAAAGTATAGGGGATCAATCATAGTCCTTTCAACAAGTAAGAGTGTCAAACCCAGCAAGGAGCAGAAGGAAATGATAAGCGGTTTTAAGCAAGGTAATGTCTGCAAGCAGTGAAATTTTCGGTAACAGGTTGTTTGATAGCCTGATAATTTTTAGCAAGCAAGTAATGGTAACAGTAACAAAAGTGTAGCACGGTAGCCCAATCCTTTTGAGGCAAAGGACTGGCCAAAATGGTCTCCTATAATAATCAAAGCGTTCTTGAGGGTACACGGGAATTTCATGATATCACTTTCATCATGTTGGCTTGATTCATGTTCGCTACATTGATAACTTGATATGTGGGAGGGTCGGTGCTTAGGTGTTGTTCTTACTTGAACAAAGATCCTACTTTTGATTAACCCCCTCACAAGCATCCGCAACTACGAGAAAAGTATTAAGATAAAATCTAACCATAGCATTAAACTTTTGGATCCAAATCGGTCCCTTACGAAGTAGCGCATAAACTAGGGTTTAAGCTTCTGTCACTATAGCGGCCCATCATCTAATAACTACTCCAGAATGCATTCCCTTGGGCACAAATATGGTTAAGTGTCATGTAGTCGATGTTCACATGACACCACTAAGGGAGTCACAACATACATATCATCAAAATATCGAACACATATCAAGTTCACATGATTACTTGCAAGACTTCTCCCATGACCTCAAGAACAAAAGTAACTACTCACAAATAATAATCATGCTCAAGATCAGAGGGGTACTAAATAGCATAGTGGATCTGAACATATAATCTTCCACCAAATAAACCATATAGTAATCAACTACAAGATGTAATCAACACTACTAGTCACCCTCAAGTACCAATCTAAGGTTCTGGTACAAATATTGAACACAAGAGATGTAACACCCCAAAAATTTAACCATGTTTTGTTTATTAAAATTTACCAGGAGTTTAAATTTTTTATTTTTCTGGACTTTCTTTTGATCTCAGAAACCTCCCTTCTCTTTGATTTTTGTGGAGTTTTTACCTTAACTGAAAACTTTCCAAAAATATTATTGGACTTGTATACTCTCTCAATAAAACAATTCTCTTATCAGTGCATTTATTTGCATAATTGTTTTCCTGAGCTTTATTCTTTTAAAATAATTTTTCAAAGGTTTTAGGGCCTCTTTTGCATTGCAACCATTTGAAAAATGCGTTTAAAATTTTCACCAAAAACTTGGGGATGACATATGATGTCCCTAAATCACTTTTATGCAAAAATATTCCTTAGTCATTTGGAGATTTTGAATTTTACCACAAGTTTTTAAATCTGGTCCAGTTGCACTTTTGCACTACAACCTATTTAAATACTTCTTTAAAACTTCCACCAAAATTAGGGGAGGTCAGTAGGAGTATATTATCCATCTTTATGCAAAAACCCAGTTATGTCCTTTGAAAAAATTTGAGTGAATCAACCTCATTTTCATTCTGGTCCAACTTGATAATTTGTACTGCAACCATATTTTAACTTGATCCTTTACCCATGATTCTTTTTGCTTCTTGTATTCCTTCCTACAAAACCCTTAAGTCCAGGAGCATGAACCCATTGGAATATTTTTGGTCCATGAAATGACAGCCTTTAGTTTCTGCCCAAAATTGGTTTTCTCAAATAGTTGCACTAACAAGTTTCTATGTTTAACAAACTAACCTGGCCATCACCACCTACACCTAAAGAGACACTGATTTGGAGATTTTGGCCACTCCAAGAACTGCCTAGATGCCTCTAGCATTTTGTCAAACACCTTGTGTGCATGGCCAGTTTTGGCATGATTTTTAGGTAGCTCTCTAATTTGATCCCCTGACCAAACCATCATGTCCACTAATCCCCTATCTAGTGATAACCTAGCCCTGCTAATTTGTGTTTGCATCCGAGCCTCCTAGCTCACCAGGGCATTTCGTCGAACGGTCACCGTGCGTGCTCTGGGCGCGGCCAGAGCGCGCGTTTTGCACGTGCGTGCGCCCGAGCCGCCGCGTCCCACTGCCGCCTCCCCGCGCGCGTCCTGGCCACTCCCCTCACACGGCCTACACGCCCGACTCCTTCCTCGCTGCAGAGCCGCCCCTAGAGCCCTACAGCACCGCCGTCAGGTCGGTCGTGGCCACTAGTGGCCGGCCACAGCAGGACCTGAGCGTGGCAGCGCCGCCCGAGCCACCGCGCTCGCCAGCTCGTCCCGTGAGCAGTGCGGAGTTCGTCGGAATGCGCCGGCCAGCGCCACGTGGCCCTGCTAACTACAGCGAGGCGGTTCACCAATCTTATCTCAGGCCGCCGCGGGAACAGACCTCGGCCGTCTATAAAACGAGCCCCAAGCGCGTCCAATCCCTTAGGCGACCTCACACCATCCTCCTAGTGCTTCCCTAGCCTGCAACCGACCTGGGAAGGCCATCTTCTTCGTCTCCGGCCATCTCGGCCACCGCCGCCCTCCGGTGCCGTTCATCGCAACCAGGCCCTCCCCCGACCATCGAACACCACCACCCACTTCCCCTCAACCTTGCGAAGCCACTCAGACCCTCAAAAGCGATCGGGAACCGCCATAGCCAGAAGCCCCAAAAACTCCCGAGGCCACCTCCGCCAAGGAGCTCGCCGTCGGCGACTCCCTCCGTCCCCACCTGCCTAGCGACCACCGGGAGGACCGCCCTGGACTGGCGGATCCATCCCTGCCCACGGAGCCCCACGAGGAGCCGCCAATCGCCGGCGACGATCGCCGGAGTTTCGCCCCCGCTTGGACAGAGGAAGAGGAGGGAGAGGCGACTGGTCAAACCTGACCAGTGGGCCCCCTGGACCCACTGTCAGCGACCCATGCGCCAGTCCACACTGGATAAGTGAAGACGTAAACTCAGAATATGCCTTCGACGTGGTTAGTTTTGAAACATTTTTCCTTTTCTTCTGTTTTATTTTAAAAACAGAATTTGACCAAAACTTTGACTAGCTATAACTTTTTAAATATAACTCCAAATGAGATGATTCCTTTTCCTACCTCTCTCAAATATTGTCTAGTTTATTTTCAGATTTATTTGAAAAAAATTTAGACAACTTTTTGTACTGTTTTTGAAACTATGTATTAATTCAAAACTTTTAAATAGGATTTTTGGAGAGACGAAAACTTTCAAAAGTTTTGGAATGCACCCTTCCTCCCCACAACTTGAAGGCAAGCATTCTGAACCCTGGCATAATATTGTGTGTGTTATTTGACACGATTATAACACCACCTTAATACGTAGAACTCGTTATTTTTTTGTGGTGATACAATCATTCGCATGAATGCATATTGGAGATTTCCTTGCTGTTGGAAATGGTCATGCTTGTGACAGTAATCATCCTCATATGCTTTTCGTGCCTGCCGGAAGGAAGCCAGGAAAGTCTTTGTCTTGGGTAGACCTGAGCTTGTCCCTAGTTCCTCGTCAGACGAGTGTGTCCGGTATGGCCTGATGGGGTATGATGAGTGGTGATTCTGTCTGTTGGATGAAATATATTCGTTATGCTAATCATGCAGGGAATACTTAAACCTCCTGAGTCGACCATAGATCGAGTCTTGTTCCGGTAACCCCCACACTTGTTTCGTACTACCACTTGTACCTGCCATAGGTAGGGTACGGTTCAGTAAGTTGTCAACCCCTTTCTAGCACACACCGTACAGAGGGGCCAGGATGAGGGTTCCATGGCCCTAGATTAAAGCCAGTCATCCGGTCAGGGGGCATGGGTGTTTCGGTTGTAGCCGAGGGGGTAGCTCCCCCAGTTTGCACGCGGTATAAATTTTGTGATCCCGTGATAATCGAGGTTGTAGCCTCCCCACTTAAAGTTTTGCTTGACTAGTGTCATGCGCGATTCCAGACACCGGTAAGTTAGGCTGGTGTGTGCGGTCAGGTGTGTTTTCAATTAAAAGACCGTAGACGGATGTCGGGGAAACTGATCCACGAACACCTATGGGGACCGGCGGACCGAGCCCCTTTTGGTTCGGCGGGGGGCGGAGGTCGCACGAAGAGCAGATCGAGGCGAAGCACACGAACAGTTTACCCAGCTTCGGAGCTCTCCGGAGAGATAATACTCCTACTGCTGCTTGTCTGATTGTATTGTGTTCTTGCTCGGGAGCGATGAGTGCTATAGTACATACGAGACCGAGCGTGAGTGTTTTCTGGCTTCCAACTCAGCCGAACCCTCCCTACGTTGCGCATGGGCCTCCTTTTATATGCTCACGGGGTCACCGACAGGTGGCAACGCAGAGAAGGGTAAAAGTGGAAAAAGGGGTTGCAGTTGGTACAACCACCTGCATAGTGCATCCTACCTAACCCTGACGGTAGGGGACAAAGGCATTGAATGCCCATCCGTGTCGCCCAAACAGTGTAAAAAGGGACCGTCAGGGGCGCCACCGCTCGCCACGATGGCAGTCTTGTCAGCTTCGCATGCCACCACGTACCGCTGGCTGCACAGCCTCTCGCCACGCGCGCCTGGAAAGGCCCCCAGGGCGACACGTTGGTGGATGTGCTGGAGCCTGGGTACAGAGTGGTAGCCTGCCGCGGCAAGTGCCTTGCCACGGCCGTTGTCTTGCCGGGTCTGGAAGCTTGTCGCTCACCGGGCCTTGCCGAGACGCGTGGCGCGCACCCGGCAAGTTCCTTGATATGCCTTGGTTGGCCTTCCCGGCAAGCTCATCTTGTCGGGGCCTTGTCTCCTTGGCTTGAATACTTTGTTCTTGAATGGCTCCAGAGGAACCACGGAGGACCTTGGCGGTCACCCGGCAAGCCTTGCCGCGGGGCGCTGCAACTGCCCGTGCACAAGTTCGGGATACTAGGGTACCCCTACTCTAGTACACCGACAACGGAATTATTCCCGATGGACTAAAGGAATCCGTTACTCGTGGCTAAAGAGTACACCCTCTGCAGAGATTAAATCAATTCGAATAGCCGTGTCCATGGTTAAGGACTACAGTCTGGGATGGTTCAAGTGTCGGTCTTAGTGTCGGTCTTCGGAGGAGAAACTACTAAACCAGAATATGGATCATGACGTGTGACTTATGATGATTATGATTATTATTATTATGGACTAAACCCTTTATATTATTTGAAGTATTGAGTACCCTGGGACAGTTTTACCTCCTGGATATTCACTGTGATTGTTTTCTTATAAGCCCTTTATGTGGTGTCGCTCATATGCCTGACTGTGGCACGCTGTTATTTATTTAATTTATAAGCCCTTTATGTGGTATCGCTCAGACGCCCGACTGTGGCATGCTGTTATTTATTTACTTTATAAGCCCTTTATGTGGTGTTGCTCAGACGCCCGACTGTGGCATGCTGTTATTTATTTACTTTATAAGCCCTTTATGTGGTGTCGCTCAGACGCCCGACTGAGGCACGCTCGTTATTTACTATCCTTTCGAGGCGCCGGTTCACACACCCGATCGGTGCATTTTATTACTACTCTGTTATTACATATTCATGTTGCCTATAAATAACCTGCTTGCATGCGTCAGGGATTCCATTTTATGACTGACGTTGTGATCATGAAATATTTTAGAGCATCATTGGTTATATTATACCTGTGTTCATAATGTTTGCGAGTACATTAAAAAGTACTCACTGGCTTGTCCCTGGCCATTGTCTTGGCCAGATTTCTTGCATGGAGAGGAGCGTTGCGATGACAGCCTTGGAACCTAAGAAACGGTGATAGCAGCCTCGTGAAGATAGGAAATGGAGTCCCATAGACATTGATGTACCACAAACCGCTTCCGCCGTCAACCTCTAGCAACCTTATGTTGTATTCATAGGCCATAATGGTCTTGTACTACATATTATGTATTTTTGCTTGGAGTTTCTGTATCAAGTTGGCCCCTCATCAGCTAACAGTAATCCTGGGGCTGGTGAGCACAAGGCCATTTTCTGAGAAATTAATACCTAGGAAACCGGTCGTGACAGACTTGGTATCAGAGCCAGGCTGACCATTTGCTAATCCTATCTTAGCCAGGTCAATAAAACTAGGTTAACCAAACCACCTGACCATAACCTAACCTCGGCCAAGCTTCTCGCGTAAGATAGCCACATAGTGACCCCGACACCTTTTTGGCAGTCGGTGCCCGACCTATCATCCTAGCCTGTCGATCACGTGCCAGTGACCGACACCTAAATTGTCTCATTCACAAGCGTGCGGAGGAAGACTCCATCACCTTTTCCTATAAAAAGGACATGCTAGCCTCAACCCAGCACAGCCCAACCTCCACCCCATACCGAGCTAAAATGCTTGGCCCTGTCGTGCACAATGAGACCACAGCAAACAACCTTGGAGGTTTTGTGATCGTGCTCGCAAAACTCACCCGCCGTGCCTTTGCATTAGAAGAGCCCCCAGAATATGTCGTGTACCAAGGACCCATGAGCGGTGAAAGCCGTCAATTCTGGGCCACTGTGCACATCTATGGTAGGGGACTATCGCCCGAACGCCCCTACCAGTTCACCGGAAGGACGACTTCCTTTGAACCACAAGCCATCCAACTAGCAGCTCGAGAGGCTATAGTTCAACTCCGGCACTTGTCGCCCAGAGTTAACTGTCGCTCGTTCTACTACTACCCCAGCCGTGGCGGGTATGGTAGGCCACCTCAGGTTGTCAACGGAGATCACGAGACGGATCCTGCATTATTGCATCTGGTGCGCTATGTAAGTGCACTAGAGGAACTGTTCGATCAAATCACCCTTGATCTGATCACAGCTCGTGGAGAGCTGGTTCGTCGAGCCCCGGCAAGAGGAGAAGATGAGCCCGACGCTGACAACCCAGTCGTGCTGTTCGTACAACCGACCGAGTCTTTGAGGTCTGCCCCAGTCATCGACCGAAATACTTTGGTGTCCCCGAAAGTGCTACGACGCCTTTTGGGAACACGCTCCAGCAGGATTGTGACCAACAACCCCCGCGATGGTCATCATCACTACCCCGACCCCGCAGCCCCTCAACCCCATCCAGCTAATCCCGACGGTGAAACCCATGGAGAAGCCTCGACATCCACAAGGCATGCCCGCTTGGATATCAACGAGGTAGACTAAGTCACTCGAGTAGTACCGAGTCTCAGTATGCCCGCGCCCTGTAATTATGTAACCTTGCATCGCCTTAAATAAACGTGTCCTGCTTGTTTGCCTCTGTTTTGGATAGTAGCCTTGCATAAATATGTTAGGTTGCGGTTGCATTTTTATCCCGGGCACAACTTCCCAAAAACCACCCCGATGACACCCACAGTAATGCATCGCTTTGGTGAGATATGTGTATCTGTAGCGTTGACCCCGACCTGTAGAGCAGAACCGACAGACTAGTTACTCTTCACCACGGTAAAAGACCCCGCGCGGATGCTATAAAACAGGCCACCTCGTGACCTTGCCAAGTATCCCTCACCCCGTGCACAACTCTAACAGCCATTTCTCTACCATGCCGAGCTCCAGTATTTATCTGAGAACTCCAGACCCAACCCCAGGTAGCTTTGTTAGAATCTTGTGGGACTTTACCCGCAGTACCATGAGTGCCATCCATCCACCTCAGTACGAGCTGCTCAATTCGAGGATCACCCCTTCCACCTCGAAATATTGGGCAGTGGTACATATCCCTCCCGCAAACCCAAACCAAGACCCAACGGAAATCTCCTTTGTGGGGAAGTCTATGCCAACCCCACATATGGCCATAGAAGCTGCTGCATACGAAGCACTTGCTCGTCTTTGATTCACGGTGCCCTATGCCAGCGATCAGGGGTATTATTACTTTCCGTGTCGCGCAACACCCGGAGAAGTAGCATCTTATCCCGGTGGGCGAATCGAGAGAGACTCAGTACTGGCCAACGTGGCCCAGTATGTCATCGCTCAAGAGCGTTTGACCCAGCGAATAATGGGTTATCTCCAGAGGCTCGCTGATTTAAATGCTCAGATCGCCATCGGCAGACTACTGAGGCTCGACCAGGAGAGACGCGTTCACTGACTCGTCAATCCGCTTCCTCCGATAGAAGAAGAGTGTGCCCCAATCACAGAGACGTTCTCTCAGGACCCTGTCCATTTACCGTTGTCTTTGTAGATGTCACTGCCATGTTATAGTTTCAGTGATATGTTGCAATTTATGCGTAGTATCCTAGATTTGTGCGGTGAATTAAATTATTGTGAGTGGTTCTTGCTGTTGTCAATTTTTACTAACGGTTTTCATTCTCGGTAAATCCTTAAGTGAGATGTTTCCCTGTGTTGTTGCCGCATGTGCCTCTTCACGACATAGATTTTTATTCACGCAGCACCACGACAGTAGACTCACGACCACAACCAATCGACCACACACACATTTTTGCACCTAACTGATCGCCTCACTAGCACCACAGTCTCTAAAGAAGGGATTTGTGGGAAATTATTCGGGTACAAGTTACCTCCAGCACTCTAACAACAGCTAGGACCCAACACCACACTTAATCCTCATGATCCCTGCCACCGCGGAGAACTAACACTCGAGCAGCCGCATCGCGACGATCATCGTAGATGATCACGCACAGGAGCGCAGAGAGCCCCAGCAACGCCGCCAACCCTCCACACACCAGGATCATGTACCAGTCCAGCATCGCCTCCACCATTGCAGCCTCGTCTCGAGCTCCAGCAAATAGAAATGGAGGAGAAGGAAGGAGAAGAAGAAGCGAAGCCAGGTGTAAGGAATAAGAAAGGAGCACCTGGTCGTTTTATAGCTCGAGAACGGTGTACGGTGGGCGAAGTCCACCAGCGCCGCTCGTCACCCGATCGCCGGTGTTCGGAGGCGAATCCACGAGCAGTGCCGAAAGCGCACTGGCCCGCGAGGGGAGTGCACGCTGTGCCGGCAGCTAGCACGCCACGCACTACCGCGGTATGGCCTAGATGCCCTACGCGCTAGCCATCGCCGGTGGAGAAAGCGCGGGAAACCGCGCAGGAGAGAGGGAGAAGAGAGAGCCAGAGGAAGAAGAAGAGACCGACAGTGGGCCCCGGGTCCACCTGTCAGCCAGAGAGAGCACTGTGCTCTCGAGTACGACCAGCGTATTTTAGTAGTTTAGATTTTTAATCAAAATTTTACCGTGTCTAACAGTAGCTTTTACCGTAAAAAATTTCCACGCAACGCCAGTATGCCACACTATAGTTTCACACCACTTATTGCCCACTCACTATAGCCACATTTTAATTACATGAGTGCGATGGTTATTTTTGTGCTATTATTTTTGAAAAGTAGGAGTAATTCTTTCCAAGGCAGCCCTTAGCAAATCTCGAGGACGAGATTTTTCTTAAGGGGGGTAGTGTTGTAACACCCCAAAAATTTAACCATGTTTTGTTTATTAAAATTTACGAGGAGTTTAAAATTTTTATTTTTCTTGACTTTCTTTTGATCTCAGAAACCTAACTTCTCTTTGATTTTTGTGGAGTTCTTACCTTAAGTGAAAACTTTCCAAAAATATTATTGGACTTGTATACTCTCTCAATAAAACAATTCTCTTATGAGTGGATTTATTTGCATAATTGTTTTCTTGAGCTTTATTCTTTTAAAATAATTTTTCAAAGGTTTTAGGGCCTCTTTTGCACTGCAACCATTTGATAAATGCATTTAAAATTTTCACCAAACACTTGGGGATGACATATGATGTCCCTAAATCACTTTTATGCAAAAATATTCCTTAGTCATTTGGAGATTTTGAGTTTTACCACAAGTTTTAAAATCTGGTCCAGTTGCACTTTTGCACTACAACCTATTTAAATACTTCTTTAAAACTTCCACCAAAATTAGTGGAGGTCAGTAGGAGTATATTATCCATATTTATGCAAAAACCCAGTTATGTCCTTTAAAAAATTTGAGTGAATCAACCTCATTTTCATTCTGGTCCAACTTGATAATTTGTACTGCAACCATATTTTAACTTGCTCCTTTACCCATGATTCTTTTTCCTGCTTGTAGTCCTTCCTACAAAACCCTTAAGTCCAGGAGCATGAACCCATTGGAATATTTTTGGTCCATGAAATGACAACCTTTAGTTTCTGCTCAAAATTGGTTTTCTCAAATAATTGCACTAACAAGTTTCTAAGTTTAACAAACTAACCTGGCCATCACCACCTACACCTAAAGAGACACTGATGTGGAGATTTTGGCCACTCCAAGAACTTCCTAGATGCCTCTAGCATTTTGTCAAACACCTTGTGTGCATGGCCAGTTTTGGCATGATTTTTATTAGCTCTATAAGCTTGATCCCCTGACCAAACTATCATGTCCACTAATCCCCTAGCTAGTGATAACCTAGCCCTGCTAATTTGTGTTTGCATCTGAGCCTCCTAGCTCACCAGGGCATTTCTTCGAACGGTCACCGTGCGTGCTCTAGGCACGGCCAGAGTGCGCGTTTTGCACGTGCGTGCGCTCGAGCCACAGCGTCGCACTGCCACCTCCCCGCGCGCGTCCTGGCCACTCCCCTTGCACAACCTGCACGCTTGACTCCTCCCTCGCTGTAGAGCCGCCCCTGGAGCCCTACAGCACCGCCGTCAGGTCGGCCGTGGCCACTAGCGGCCGGCCACAGCAGGCCCTCAGCGTGGCAGCGCCGCCCGAGCCACCCGCACGCGCCAGCTCATCCCGTGAGCAGTGAGGAGTTCGTCGGAATGCGCCGGCCAGCGCCACGTCGCCCTGCTAACTACAGCGAGGCGGTTGGCCGATCTTATCTTCGGCCGCCACGGGAACCGACCTCGGCCGTCTATAAAAGGAGCCCCAAGCGCGTCCAATCCCTCAGGCAACCTCACACCATCCTCCTAGTGCTTCCCTAGCCTGCAACTGACCTGGGAAAGCCATCTTCTCCGTCTCCAGCCATCTCGGCTGCCACCGCCCTCCGGTGTCGTTCATCACAACCAGGCCCTCCCTCGACCATCCAACACCACCACCCGCTTTCCCCTCAACCTTGCGAAGCCACTCAGACCCTCAAAAGCGATTGGGAACCACCATAGCCAGAAGCCCCAAAAACTCCCGAGGCCACCTGTCATGACCAGTTTTTGCAAAAAGTTAATTAACATACTCATATTGACATCCCAAAATTTTGGTGGAAGTTTTAAAGAAATATTTAAATAGGTTGTAGTGTAAAATTGCCCACTGGACCAGATTTGAAAAATATGAGTAGAACTCAAAATATCCAGAGATTGAAATATATTTTTGTATAAAAATGTTTTAAAAACATCACATGACATCTCCAAATTTTGGTGGGATTTTTGAATGAATTTATAAAAGGGTTGAAGTGCAAATGGGACCCTAAACTTATGAAAAACCAAATTAGAGAAATAAAGCTCAGGACAAAAATAATTATATAAATAATCCTACTGATAAAATAATTGTTTTATTTGAGAGGGTAAGAGAGTCCAATAAAATTGAGAACTTTTTTCACTTGAGGTAAAAACTCCATAAAAATAAAGGGAAGAATGGTTCTGAAATCAAAAGAAAATCCAGAAAACAAAAGTTTAAGTTCCTGGCCAAATTTTAATTAATAAAACAAGGTTAAAAATTTTGGGGTGTCACAGCACTACCCCTCTTAAGAAAAATAAATCTCGTCCTCGAGATTTGTTAGGAGTTGTTTTGAAAAACAAATACTCCACGGTTACGTGTTTTTGCAAACAGGGTATGTGTTCGAGCGGTTGGGAGTCTGCTGCCGTGGTGTTGTGTGACATAAAATAATCCATGTCGTGAGAAGGTGTATGATGCAGCAGCTCAGGGAAAAGAAATCTCACTCCAGGATTTTTCGCGAGAGAAAACAGTAGTATATTAGAGTCAAACCACAACAGAACTACTCACATTAATAGAAACTAAATGATTTACTCGCCTCGCAAACTCGGGGTACCACACATAAGTTACAACTTATAAATAAATGTTGCAATAATAAACACAGCAGCGACATCTATAATGCAAACGGTAACTGGATGGGGTCCCTAGAAAACGTCTCTGGTACTGGGACACACTCCTCTTCTATCGGGGGAAGTGGATTGACCAGTCGATGAATGCGTCTCTCCTGGTCGGGCCTTAGTGATCTGCCGATGGTGATCTGAGGATTTAAATCTGCGAGGCTCTGGAGATAACCCATCACATGTTGGGTTAAACGTTCTTGAGCGATGACGTACTGGACAAGATTGGCCAGTACTGGGTCTCTCTCAATTCGTCCACCGGGAAAGGATGTTACTTCCCCGGGTGCTGCACGGCTCGGAAAGTAATAATACCCTCGTTCGCTGGCATAGGGTACCACGAATCGAAGGCGAGCAAGCGCTTCGTACGCAGCAGCTTCTATGGCCATATGCGGGGTCGGCATAGATTTCCCCATGAAGGAGACCTCTGTTGTCAGGACCCCGACTCAATGCCACATCGATCTAGCATGTAACACCTCATATCACTTTGCGGCCTCACGCACGGTATTCCCACGGGTGTCGCCTTACCTTTGCCCGGGACCGTTTGCGCCTTTTGGCACACGTATATGACAGTGTCGCTAGCATCCATATGATAAGGAGCCCGGGCTGACATGGCTAGTCGTAAACCCAAAGTGGCACAGACTTACAGGGACAGGCATCCATGACCCAGCATCGAACGTGTCGGTCATCAGCGAGTGAATCCAGGCTGTAGCACTGGGCTAGCAGGACTCCGGTGAACCGGGGCATAGCGGGCTAACAGGACTCCGGTATTCATCGCGTGACATTTCCCCGAAGGGACAGACACAGGAACGAAGAAGGACACATGCCGGCCAGCCTAAGTGTTCCGGAGCAGTAGCAAGCTACCATGGCTCGGTGGAAACACTAGGAGACATTTCCCCGTAAGAGAGGCTACTAAAGATAAACAACTAGATGGTCAGATCCCACACATACCAAGCATTTCAATAACATGCACACAATATGCTCGATATGTGCAAATACAACATGGCATCACAACATGACTCTACGACTCAAGTAATTTATTCAATAGGCTCCGAGGAGCGAGATATTACAAACATGGGTCTCATGACCCAACAATCAGAGCATACAAGTCAAAGCACAAGCGGAAGCTATCATGTCTGAGTACAGACATCTATAAATGAAAAAGGCTGAGAAGCCTGACTATCTACCACATCCTGCCGAGGCACAAGATCGTAGCTGAGGTAACAAGCTAACCGTCGAAGACCACGCGGAATTACTAGTGAGACCGAAGTCTCTCTGCAAACACATAAAATAGGCAAACGTGAGTACAAATGTACCCAGCAAGACTTACGTCAGAACTAACTACATATGCATCATTTTCAACAAGGGGGTGGTGGGGTTTAACTGCAGCAAGCCAGCTTTGACTCGGTGGCTATCCTAAACTACGACTGCAACCGACTCTTTTGAGGTGGCGCACACGAGTCCACATATTCCCCATATCAATACACCACTATGGATCCGCTCTCGTTTCCCTACGAAAACGCCATCCATAGCACTCACGCTTATCTTGCGTATTTTAGAGTATCCACTTTCACTTTTCTATGAACTGATATAAGCAACCCAGAAGTCCTTTACCGCGGACACGGCTATTCGAATAGATCATATTAACCCTGCAGGGGTGTACTTCTTCATACATGTTTCCACCACTTAGCGTCTGCACATGACATGTGCTCGGCAGACTTCAAGCGAAAGCCGACGTGGGTGTAGACCACGACCTACCTAAACACTCAAGTCTCTAGTCCAGGTTTATCGCCTATTCGGGTTCCATCCATGAGGAGATCCGGCCGGAGTTTCGCTCACAGCCCCAAACGATGTGAACAGGGTTCCCGAGATACCAAACAGGCATCCGGTACACCGTGCCACGTACCTACCGCATCACAGCCCACCCCTACGGTCAGCGCTGTCCACGGCCTCCAGTAAGCTACAAACACCAGAAACTACTTGCAACTCCTCGACAGAGGACAAGGGTGAATAAGAAGTCGAGCGGGGTCATATTTCAGGGCCCAATGTATGGTAGTAGCTGAATCATGGATCACAAACGCAGAACTCAGTTCCTGAGGACGGCTTCAGTGAGACAACCCACCATGTACTCCTACATGGCCTCTCACCGCTACCTTTACCAAATCGTGTTCACACACTTAGCTCACACACAGTAGGACATGTTCACACACCTCTAATTCATCCCCGATGAATCAGACCTGACTCAACTCTAAGCAGTAGCAGGCATGACAAACAAACATGAATGAGTAGGCACAACAGGGCTCAAACAACTCCTACTCATGCTAGTGGGTTTCATCTATTTACTGTGGCAATGACAGGTCATGCAGAGGATAAAGGGGTTCAACTACCGCAGCATGTAACAGTTGAATCGGTGTTGTCCTAATGCAGTAAAAGAGAGCAGGAGCGAGGGAGTGGGATTGTATCGGAATGAACAAGGGGGTTTTGCTTGCCTGGCACTTCTGAAGATAACATTGAGTCTTCATCAGTGTCAACGATCACATCATCGGTATCACGTCTATCGAGAGGGGACAAATACCGGCAACACAGAAGGGAACACAATCAATGCAATGCACAATATGATGCATGATCATGACATGGCAAAATGAATGTGTTTTGGGCTAATGCAACTAGCAACAGATTAAATGAAGTTGGTTTGAATACAAGATTCAAATTCAAACTCCATATGTGATTATTCAAATGCCATTTAATTGATTTGTGCTAAACAGCAGCTATAAGTTGTTCTAACATGCATGAAAATGGTACAGATGGATTCCTTGAATTTTTCTGATAATTTTTCATATATAAATTATTTAATTTGGAGTTACGGTTGAATTTCTATGATTTTTAGAAGTTTATACAATTTTCTGGAATTTATAAATTATTTCCTAATTTATTTTAATTCCAGAAAGGAATTATTGCGTCAGCATGACCTTATCCTGACGTCATCAGGTCAACAGGGCAGGTCCAGGTCAAACTTGACGTGTGGGGGCCACACGTCAGTGGCACAGGGCTAGTTAGTGTCAATGACAGGTGGGGCCGGGTCAAAGGCCACGTCAGCGCGGTCAAAGCTGACGCGTGGGGCCACTGCAATTAGATTAAACCTAATCTATTTTAGTTAGCCGGTTAGTTAGGCGGTGGGGCCCGGCTGTCTGTGACACGATGCGGTGGTTAGTGGCTAATTAAGCCAGCCACGTCAGCTGGCCGGAGATTAGCCGACGACGACCACAGAGTACGGCGGGGGCATGCCGGACTTGCGCTAAAGGCGACGGAGGTGGCGGCTGAGGGCACCGGGGCGTAGCCCGGGCTCTCTCGCATCTGATGGGGTAGGTGGGAGGCTACGGGAACGCCGGGGCTCGCCGGAACGGAGCTCGCGGCGGCGCCGGAGTTCGGTGAGTGCGGGGTTGGTGCTGTGGTGCACGGGAGGGCGAGTTGGGATATGCGTTAGGCTCCTGGTGGCTTCCTGAGTGCGGTGACACGCTCCGAGACGAGCTCAAGCGGCTGTAGTGACGGCGGTGACGAGGTCAGCGGCGGCCGGAGTTCGGCCGCGGCGGAGCTATGGCCTAGAGCTCGCAAACGCGAGGGGAGAGAGAGGGGTTCTGCACGGAGGCTCACCGCGGAGCTGTAGGGAGGGTTAGTGGGCTCGGGGGCGGCCGGAGTGCAGCGAATCGATGGCGACGATCTCCGGTGGCCGAGGAGGGGAACGGCGACGTGGGCGGCGAAGCAGGGCTTCCGGAGGGCCGTGGATCGGTGGGGAGGAAGAGGGGGTCGAGGCGGAGCTCGCAAGCACAGCGAGGGGTCGAGGGGGAGACGGTGGCCGCGGCGTTACGGTGGCGCGGCTGCGGCTGCGCTCGGCGAGTGAGAGAGAGAGGAAGCAGAGGAGAGATACAAGGGAGAGGGAGAGAGCGAGGGGGTCCAGGGGGGTCGGGGCGGCGCCGAGGAGATGACGCGCGGCGTCGCGGTGGCCAGGCGATGCAGACGAGCAGGGTGGTGGCGTGGCGAGCTCGGGCGCGCGCGCCGTGTCCCTCCTCTGCCTACTGGCGCGAGGAGGAAGGCGACAGGGAGGAGGAGGTGGGCTGGGCCACACAGTGCTGGACCAGCACAGGAGCTGGGCCGGCTCTGGTGGGCTGCACGGGTGAGGCCGGGTAGGCTCTGTTCTTTTTATTTTTTTTCTTCTGTTTTATTTTTATTTAATCTTTTGCCACTGTTTTGAAATAAAACAAATTCAAAAACAGTGACAAAATTCCCCTGAACATTTTATTTAGCACAATGGAATTATACCAAAGCACATAAAAATGTTTCAGTTATTTGAACATATATTCAGTAATATTTGGATATAAGTTCAAATTCAAAATAGTATTGATTTAAATTCAAAGTCCCAAAAATAAATCCTTAAAAATGTTCAATATTTTGGTTGGGACCAGAACCCTTACCAAAAATTATCAAACATTTAAGAAGAGCATTTTGGAGCAATGAATGAGATTTCTAGGGTTTTTGCCCCTCTTTTATTTAGGGTTTTGAGGCTTCTAAATTCCTCAGTTCAGGTTTCAAAAATTTAAACATGATGCACACATGAGCTAGCCTAGAGCACTACCAGCAGCTAGGGATGTGACATCTGTTGGGTCTTGGTTTGAGTCTACGGGAGGGATGTGTACTGCTGCCCAATATCCCGAGGTGGACCGGGTGATTCTCGATTTGAATAGCTCGTACTGGGGTGGCTGGGTAGAACCCATGGTACTGCAGGTAAAATCACACAATATTTTGACAAAGCTACCTGGTGTTGCATCTGGGGTTCTCAGATAAATACTAGGGCTCGGCATGGCAGAAAATGGTGCACAAGGTGAGGGGTGCTTGGCAAGGTCACGAGGTGGCCTTTTTATAGCACTGGAGCTGGGTCATTTTACCATGGTGAAAGGTCATGAATTTGCCAGTTCAGCTCCAAGGGTCGGGGTCAAAGCCATAGATACACACATCTCACTAAAGTGACGTATCACTGTGGGGGTCGTCGAGGTGATTTTGGTAGTTGTGCCCAGAATAAAATGCAACTGCAGGTTGATATATCCTTGCAAGGTTACTATTTAAATAACAGAGGCACGATGACAGACTGCGTTTATTTACAAGGTCACATGATTACAAAGCGAGGATACACTGGGACTCGACACTACTCGAGTGACTTAGTCTACCTCGTTTATATCCAAGCGGGCGTGCCTTGTGGATGTCGAGGCTTCTCCTCGGGTCTCACTGTCGGGATTAGCTGGAGGAGGTTGAGGGGTTGCAGGGTCGGGGTGGCGATGATGACCATCGCGGGGATTGTTGGCCACAATCCCGTTGGAGTGGGCTCCCAAAAGGCGACGAAGCACTTCTGGGGTCATCAAAGCACTTTGGTTGATGGTTGGGGCTGACCTCAGGGTCTCGATCGGGTGTCCGAACAGCACGACTGGGTTGTCGGCGTCGGGCTCTTTTTCCCTACTTGTCGGGGCTCGGCGAACCAGCTGTCCACGAGCTGCGATCAGATCAATGGTGATTTGATCGAACAGTGCCTCTAGTGCACCTACATAGCATACTAGCTGCAACAATGTAGGATCCGTCTCGTGATCTCCGTTGGCAACTTGGGGTGGTCTACCATACCCTTCATGTCTGGGGTAGTAGTAGAAGGAGCGACAGTTAACTCTGGGCGACAAGTGCCCGAGTTGAACTATAGCTTCTCGAGCAGCTAGCTGGATGGCTTGTGGCTCAAAGGAAGTTGTCCTTCTGGTGAACCTGTAGGGGCGTTCTGGCGACAGACTCCTACCGTAGATGTGCACATTGGCCCAGAATTGAGGGTCCTCAATGCTCATGGGTCCTTGTACACAACATATTCTGGGGGCTCTTCTAACGCATAGGCACGATGGGTGAGGTTTGCGAGTATGGTCACAAAACCTCCAAGGTTGGTTGCTGTGGTCTCATTGTGCACGACGGGGCCAGGAATTATGGCTCGATTTGGGGTAGAGGCTTTGTTGTGCTGGGTTGGGGATAGCGTGCCCTTTTTATAGGAAAAGGGGACGGAGTCTTCCTTCGCACGCTTGCGAATGAGACATCTTGGGTGCTGGTCACTGGTGCGTGATAGACAGGCTAGGTTGATAGGTTGGGCACCGACTGCCAAAAGGTGTCGGGGTCACTGTGTGGCTATCTTGCATGAGAAGCTTGGCTGAGGTTTGGTCAAGGTCTGGTGGGTTGGTTTGCCTAAGTTTTCGACCTGGCTAAGATAGGATTAGCCAATGGTCAGCCTGGCTCTGATACCAAGTTTGTCACGACCGGTTTTTGCAAAAAGTTAATTAACATACTCATATTGACATCCCAAAATTTTGGTGGAAGTTTTAAAGAAATATTTAAATAGGTTGTAGTGTAAAACTACCCACTAGACCAGATTTGAAAATTATGAGTAGAACTCAAAATATCCAGAGATTGAAATATATTTTTGCATAAAAATGTTTTAAAAACATCACATGACATCTCCAAATTTTGGTGGGATTTTTGAATGAATTTATAAAAGGGTTGCAGTGCAAATGGGACCCTAAACTTATGAAAAACCAAATTAGAGAAATAAAGCTCAGGAAAAAAATAATTATATAAATAATCCTACTGATAAAAGAATTGTTTTATTTGAGAGGGTAAGAGAGTCCAATAAAATTGGGAAGTTTTTTCACTTACGGTAAAAACTCCATAAAAATAAAGGGAAGAATGGTTCTGAAATCAAAAGAAAATCTAGAAAAGAAAAGTTTAAGTTCCTAGCCAAATTTTAATTAATAAAACAAGGTTAAAAATTTTGGGGTGTCACACCACCTCCGCCGAGGTGCTCGCCGCCGGTGACTCCCTCTGTCCCCACCTGCCTAGCGACCACCAGGAGGACCGCCCTGGACTGGCGGATCCATCCTCTCCATCGGAGCCCCGCGAGGAGCCGCCAATCGCCGGTGACGATCGCTGGAGTTCCGCCCCTGCTCGGACAGAGGAAGAGGAGGGAGAGGCGACTGGTCAAACCTGACCAGTGGCCCCCTGGACCCACTGTCAGCGACCCATGCGCCAGTCCACACTGGATAAGTGAAGACGTAAACTCAGAATACGCCTTCGACGTGGTTAGTTTCAAAACGTTTTTCCTTTTCTTCTGTTTTATTTTAAAAACAGAATTTAACCAAAACTTTGACTGGCTATAACTTTTTAAATATAACTCCAAATGAGATGATTCCTTTTCCTACCTCTCTCAAATATTGTCTAGTTTATTTTCAGATTTATTTGAAAAAAAATTAGACAACTTTTTGTACTGTTTTTGAAACTATGTATTAATTCAAAACTTTTAAATAGGATTTTTGGAGAGAAAAAAACTTTCAAAAGTTTGGGAATGCACCCTGCCTCCCCACAACTTGAAGGCAAGCATTCTGAACCCTGGCATAATATTGTGTGTGTTATTTGACATGATTATAACACCACCTTAATACGTAGAACTCGTTATTTTTTTTGTGGTGATACAATCATTTGCATGAATGCATATTGGAGATTTCCTTGCTGCTGGAAATGGTCATGCTTGTGATAGTAATCATCCTCGTATGCTTTTCGTGCCTGCCGGAAGGAAGCCGGGAATGTCTCTGTCTTGGGTAGACCTGAGCTTGTCCCTAGTTCCTCGTCGAGACGAGTGTGTCCAGTATGGCCTGATGGGGTATGATGAGTGGTGATTCTATCTGTTGGATGAAATATATTCGTTATGCTAATCATGCAGGGAGTACTTAAACCTCCTGAGTCGACCATAGATCGAGTCTTGTTCCGCTAACCCCCACACTTGTTTCGTACTACCACTTGTCCCTGCCATAGGTAGGGTACGGTTTAGTAAGTTGTCAACCCCTTTCTAGCACACACCGTACAGAGGGGCCGGGATGAGGGTTCCATGGCCCTGGATTAAAGCCAGTCATCCAGTCAGGGGGCATGGGTGTTTCGGTTGTAGCCGAGGGGGTAGCTCCCCCAGTTTGCGCGTGGTATAAATTTTGTGATCCCATGCTAATCGAGGTTATAGCCTCCCCACTTAGAGTTTTGGTTGACTAGTGTCATGGGTGATTCCAAACACCGGTAAGTTAGGCAGGTGTGTGCGGTCAGGTGTGTTTTCAATTAAAAGACCGTAGACGGAATTAGTCCCGATGGACTAAAGGAGTCCGTTACTCGTGGGTAAAGCATACACCCTCTGCAGAGATTAAATCTATTCGAATAGTCGTGTCCATGGTTAAGGACTACAGTCTAGGATGGGTCAAGTGTCGGTCTTAGTGTCGGTCTTCGGAGGACAAACTACTAAACCAGAATATGGATCATGACGTGTGACTTATGATGATTATGATTATTATTATTATGGACTAACCCCTTTATATTATTTGAAGTATTGAGTATCCCTGGGACGGTTTTACCTCCTGGATATTCATTGTGATTGTTTTCTTATAAGCCCTTTATGTGGTGTCGCTCAGACGCCCGACTGTGGCACGCTGTTATTTATTTACTTTATAAGCCCTTTATCTGGTGTCGCTCAGACGCCCGACTGTGGCATGCTGTTATTTATTTACTTTATAAGCCCTTTATGTGGTGTCTATCAGACGCCAGACTAAGGCACGCTCGTTATTTACTATCCTTTCGAGGCGTCGCTTCAGACACCCGATCGGTGCATTTTATTACTACTCTGTTGTTACATATTCATGTTGCCTATAAATAACCTGCTTGCATGCGTCGGGGATTCCATTTTATGACTGACGTTGTGATCATGAAATATTTTAGAGCATCATTGGTTATATTATACCTGTGTTCATAATGTTTGCGAGTACATTAAAAAGTACTCACTGGCTTGTCCCTGGCTATTGTCTTGGCCAGATTTCTTGCATGGAGAGGAGCGTTGTGATGACAGCCTCGGAACCTAAGCAACGGTGATAGCAGCCCCGCGAAGATAGGAATTAACCTGGTCAGCTGTTCCTGTGGGAAATGGAGTCCCATAGACATTGATGTACTACAAACCGCTTCCGCCATCAACCTCTAGCAACCTTATGTTGTACTCATAGGCCAGAATGGTCTTGTACTACATATTATGTATTTTTGCTTGGAGTTTCTGTATCAAGTTGGTGCCTCATCAGCTAACAGTAATCCTAGGGCTGGTGAGCACAAGGCCATTTTCTGGGAAATTAATACCCGGGAAACCGGTCGTGACAAGAGATGAACTAGGGTTTGAGAGGAGATGGTGGTGCTGAAGATGTTGATGGAGATGGCCCTCCCCAAGATGGGAGAGTTGTTGGTGATGACGGTGATGATTATTTTCCCCTCTGGGAGGGAAGTTCCCCTGGCGGAATTGCTTCACCGGAGGGCAAAAGTGCTCCTGCCCAAGTTCCGCTTCGAGATGGCAGCGCTTCATCCCGAAAGTCCTCTCCTATTTTTTTCTAGGTCAAAATGACTTATATACAAGAAGATGGGCACTGGAGGTGGGCCGAGGAGGGCACAACCCACCAGGGAGCACCTGGGCTCCCTGGCGTGCCAAGGTGGGTTGTGCCCACCTGGTGGGCCCCCTCTGGTAGTTATTTTCTCCAATAATTCTTAAATAATCCATAAAAAATCTCCGTGAAGTTTCATCTTATTTGGAGTTGTGCAGAATAGGTAGCTCTAACATGCTTTTTCAGGTCCAGAATTCCAGCTGCTGGTATTCTCCCTCTTTGTGTAAACCTTGCATTTTATGAGAGAAAGGCATTAGAATTACTCCCAAAAGCATTACTATGCATAAAAACATTATAAATAATAGTTGAAAAACATGTTTGCAAAATGGACGTATCGCTGGCCTACTAGAATGTGAGAGGAGAGAGGTGCATTTTGTCTCTCTGGCATGGATACCTACCTACGGCATTCGACTATTAGTGTGGGGGCGCAGAGACCTAACTATATTAAGGTAGATCGACTGCTATATGTGTGGAGAAGGAGAGAGACCTAGCTATGTAGTGAGGGAGATCGATCGGCATCCATGCATTTGTGTAGCACAGGAATAAGGTTTGAAGAGAGACAGAGCTAGAGTGTCGGAGGGTTGCTTGCCGAGTTGCTTCTCACAAATGTCGGGAGAGGCCTGCTAGACAAACGGAGGGTATGACTGCAATATCAATAAGAGAGGGGGATGCGTGCCTGTCTGTGCACGTGCGTGTGAGAGACAGGTCGGGAGGCATGCAAGGATGATAAGGGGGCCATATGGTTAAGGGGCGATACAGCTGTGGTAAGCAGACATAGCTATATAGGAAGATCAATCATCGTGTGTCGGAGAAAGGGAGAGACATAACTAGCAAGGTACATCGATCGGTGCGTGGGGAAAAAGAGTTATAGTCGACCTAGCTATATGTAGGGAGATCGGCCGGTATACATGTATGCATATGTTAGAAGCAAACAAGGCCTGTAGAGGTGGATAGGGAGAGAGGGATGCGGCTAGGAGCTTGTGCGAGAGGCCGACTATATCAAGGGGGGAGGAGTGTGCGAGTATGAGTTCAATGAAAAGAGGGGCAGGAGTGTGCACGTGCGTGGAACCGTATTAGACAGAGGATGGCATGGACGGTGAGAAGAGAAGAGGGAAAGTGTGTGTTTGTGGTAGGTTCTAATGACATGTTTTTAGCACCGAGGTGCAAAAGCCACAAATTATCACAAATTAAAAAAATAGCTATTACTTGGAATCAACATCAAGTGAAACATCTCTTGCTATGTTTCATATGTACACTACAAAATCCACACATTATTACATATGAATCATGGTTTAGATTACGAAGATCTAGCTAGTACTTCAAATGTACTATTATTTGGACTCAACATCAAGTGTATTCAAAAAATTTAATTCGAGATCATATATATAGTACACGTAGTTCATATCTAACTCTATAGTAATCATGTGGTGTGTTGTTAAGATAATATACAAATGATGGTTTAACTTGGCAATAATCATGATTGTAGATTCTTATTCAAATAGAGAAATGAATTCAAATTTAGTTCGAATTGCAGCGCTAGTATATACATTTGGAATGCACTAAAATGTTCGTATGAGTAGGTTACAAGCATTATAAAAGTAGCAAAAAAAATTAATTGCACATAACATGGATTCATAGTTTTGAATAACATTTATTTGTGCAGTAAAACGGGAGAAAACTCTCCCTTTGTGTTGTGCGAATAGTTTTTGTTTATGTTTTGTTTTCGTCGAGGGAAGTGTGAATTGATTTGGTACGTACATTATTACATGTTAGGCTTGTCCCAAAATTTCAAGGTGTTATCCCAAAAAATCAGATATCACTTTGTCTATTGGTGCTTCGAAAACTCGCCCCTTCACAACCCGCGGCTTGCTATCCCGAAATTACAATGCACGCGAAAACTCCCTCCAGCTACCAAATCTCGACAAGCGAAATCCCCCTTCTAACCCTGAGCGAAAAGGCGTGCTAGTTCAAATTGGTGGGGGTACTTTGGTAACACGCCCTACATTTTGGATAAGCGCATCCCTAAGTCATGGTTCCCCCCTCCCATCACCTCCTTTTCTCCATTCGAAAACCCAGGCCGCCATTACCTCTCTGCTCTAGCCATGAAACCCCATCCTCCGCCATCTGCCACCCCACCGTTACCCAGTCGGAGCCTCTTCCCTGACGATGTCTTCCACCGCAATAGCTTGGCGTCCCTTATCCACCACCCCAGATGAGGATCTGTCGTCGATCTCGTCGTCCCGCTGGTTCATCCGCCCCTTCTTACACCTCCAAGGAGCGACTCCGATGATCGCCTCGTCTATCGCGGCTGCTCCATCCCCATAGCGCCGCCTTAACCAGCTCCACCAGAACCGCAGCATCCTCACCGACTCATCAGACAAAGTCGAGGCCTACTCGGCACCACCAAAGAGGTTGTACACTCATCGCATCACACCTTCTCCTTAACTTGACCACCCGGCACCGCGGGTGCTCGATCCCACTCCCCCATGACGCGGCGACCTCATAGGCTGCGCCGCCAGTGACATCTCCATGGAGGCTCTCCCCTAGTACGAGGCTCCCTCGCGGCAACGTCCATACCAGCCGGAGCTGCTGCTGCTCCAGCTCTCGCTCGCTCGCGCTGCTACTGCTGCTGCTGCTCCGGCTCTCGCTTGCTCGTGCTGCTGCTGCTACTTTGGCTCTCGCTCGCACTGCTACTGTTGCTTCATCTTCGGCACTCGCTCACTCGTGCTACTCCTACTGCTGCTCCGCCTCTCACTTGCTCGTGTTGCTGCTCTTCTCTTGCCCTCACTCGTGCTACTGCTCTGCTCTTGCTCTCGCTTATGCTGCTCATGCTGCTACATGGGTTGCTGCAGCTACACGAGTTACTGCTCTGGCTCTAGTTCATGTTGCTGCTCCAGGCGCTGCTGCTCCGGCTGCAATCTGGTACTGTGTTCCCTGTCAATCGCCTACTCATTTAGATCATTGTTTCTCTACTACTAGTGCTCGAGCGGCCTAAACTACATGTGAAGTGCATCTGTGCTACCAGTGCGTTTAGTTTCAATAGTGACATTCAGATTCCATGTTAAATTTCGGTTTTGACAGTTAAGTCCAGAGACAACAGTTTTTATCTCATCTGTTGTAGTCAGGTGTTTTTTGGTGATGTAAATTTTACATCTACCACTTTTTGGTAATCTATTTTACATCATCTATTGGAGATGCGATTAGAATCCCACTTGAGATCCATGTTCAAGAATTAATCCTATTAACCAGTTAACTTGCCGGTTAATCCCTACTCGTAGGGTCACCGAGTAGCCGATTAACTAATTAATCGCCCGAGTAATTGATTAAATGGCTGATTAACTTGCCGGTTAGCCTATTAATCTGTTACTCATGAGCTAACTGTCGGTGTAAAAACCGGCAGATCTCAGGTAGGGGGTCCCGAACTGTGCGTCTAAGGATCAAAGGTAACAGGAGGCAGGGGACATGATGTTTACACAGGTTCGGGCTCTCTTGATGAAGGTAATACCCTAATTCTTGCTTGATTGACTTTGATGAGTATAGGGGTTACTAGAGTTGATCTACCTCGAGATCACAATGGCTAAACCCTAGATGTATAGCCTATATGATTATGATTACCCCTATGGACTAAACCCTCTGGTTTATATAGACACCAAAGGGACCTAGAGTTGTACAGAGTCGGTTTACAGAGTAAGGAAGATGCATGATCCGAGCGCCAAGCTTGCCATCCACGAAAAGGAGAGTCCCATACGGACACGGGGGAAGGTCTTTAATCTCGTATCTTCACGGCCCATTAGTCTGGCCCATATCACATAGCCCGGACACCTGAGGACCCCCTAATCCAAGACTCCCTCAGTAGCCCTTGAACCGGGCTTCAATGATGGTGTATCCGGTGTGTAGATTGTCTTCGGCATTGCAAGGCGGGTTCCTTTCTCCGAATACTCCAAAGCAGTCTTCCGCACATAAGAGCTATATCCGACCCTGCTTAATTCTTACAACCCTAAGCTATAAAGGCAACAATACTTAAAACAAAATAAGTCACGTCCACGGGCAGATTTTTCGGTGAGACATTATGTTCTGGCCTTGTTTTTATTCTGACCCATTTTACAGCCCTCGCTTCGCGTTTCGAGGCACGACCATCGACACATCTTGTGAAAGTAGAGATCATGTCCCCTTATCGGAGGATCCTCATTAATGTGGGTTTGGGTAATAAAACCGTGTCGTTCGCACGTCTCCTTGGGAATAGGCGAGGTTTAAGGCTTATGAGGGGGCACTTGATATTCAGTGCCTCTATAAGAGGACAAGGACCCATCTGTTCACCTCATGCCTTCTTCTTCCTCTGCCCTTCCGTCCCCGAGCTCCAGCGCCCAAGTTCTAAAATTTCCCTTCGCCCCAACTTCTCCAGCAATGGGCGGATCCGGTTTCCAGGGAAAATGGATGGCCTCCTCCATAACAGAGAAGGACATCAAAGATCTACGCGAGGCGAGGTACCTGACGGCGGAGATTAAACACAGGCTTCCCACCCCGGGGCAGGTCATCCCCACCCCGGAGCCTGGTGAGAGGGTGGTATTTATCCCCCACTTCCTCCGAGGACTCAGGTTCGCCCTCCATCCCTTTGTCCACGGTATAATGTTCTACTAAGGGCTGGATTTCCATGATCTGGCCCCGAATTCCTTCCTCCACATTTCGGCTTTCATCATTGTGTGCAACACGCCGAGTGTGGCGGCGCCATGGTGAGCAAGCTCAACCATGTCACCTGGCCCAAAGGGGAATTCATGGACCCCGTCAAGGTATGGCAGTAGGAGTGGTTCTACATCACCAAACCCCGCAACACCAAGTGGGCGGTCGCTCCTGCTTTCAGATCTGGACCTCCACTAGCTCTTGCGTCCTGGACCAACAAGGGTCTAGACGATGGCCTCTCAAAATGTGGGAGCTTAATACGGAAGGGCCATGAACCCTGCAGCGATTCTTTAGCATGACACACAAAGGAATCTGGAAACTGCTCTTCAAGAAGCAGAAGATGTGGCCAAGGACGTCTGACGACACCGGCCTCGACTAGAAAACCCGGCATCCCCAGTAAGTACCATATTTCCGAACATTACTTAGCTCGTCAATCTTAGGGAGGGGTACTAAAAATTCCACTCCTGAATAGGGCTGGATAAAGAAGGTGGAGCTGATTAAGTGTCCGTCCCTGCTCCCTGAAAACCCAGACGAGCCTCTGTTGATGAGAATGCTGGTCTCGGCGCCCTACCAGGCGCCAACAAAAAAGGACAAGAAGGAGAAGAGCAAGGAGGCCGAAGGTGTCCTCCATCATGAAGATACTTTGGGCGCTATGTCCGAAGAAACCGAGGCTCCTTCCTCTCATGAGGGAGACGAACACGAGGACGAGGAGGAGGAGGAGGAAGAAGATAACCCTCCTCTCAAAGGGAAAAAGAGGGCGGCCTCCGTAGATCCGTAGGAGGGGGCATCCAAGAGGGGAAAGATATCCCTCTCGGATGATTCAGATTCGGGCACCGAAGCTATCCCCAAGCACCGCCGCCGAGCCAAGCCCCTTCCCGAATCATAACTACCTTAGGATGCCTTACATACATCCAATCATTTTATAAATCATAAGAATAATATCAAATTACGTGTTTCAGTCCGGCCGTGATATCCCTCATGAATCATCGTCATTGGGGGATCTCCCGCGGGAGATGATGGAGAGCGAGACGCCTCCACAAGCTTCCCCACCTCCTAGGGCGGACGACACTGAGGAGTCGTCCCAAAGGATCTCTCCTGGCTTTGGAGAAGTGCGGGAGGGGACCAAGACAGTGCAAGAGGATAACGCCTTGGTTGCTGAGAACATGAGGGGTGCAACCCTCATGGAGACCGGCGACGGGGCTCCTGGATCATCTGACCCTCAGCCGGATACTGTTCCGGACACACAAACAGCTCTGGAGTCGAATCAGCAGCCCCCTCTAAGGGAGGGGGAGACGGCTATTCTGGCTGCGACCTCTAGTAATGCGGAGGCGTTGAACCTGCTGATGGATGCTCTGCAAAGTGTGTCCGTCTTGGAGCAGCACCGTACCTTGATGGGTACGGTAGTTGAGAAGATTCAGTTCGCGAAAAGCTGGCTAAATGAAGCCTTTACGAGCCTACTAATAGGCTTCGAGGTATGCGATGTAATGTCTTTAGCCGTTTTCCATATGAAAAATATGTATGTATATAGATAGTAGCCCCTTAGACTCTGTTTGGCCCATGAAGGAGGGCGAACAAAGGATCTATAGATATCCGCAGGAAATAACATACTTATCTTTTTGATAAAAAACAAGCTTCATTGTTAGCGGCGACCGCTCAGGCCGCCTAAGTTTCCGAACTGAAGCAGAAACTACAGCTGGTCGACGAGGACAATATATGTATTAACAAGCGGCTCGACGAGGTGCAGGGTATGTTTCAAGTACTCCATATATGATTGTATTAGTTTGCAAATGCTAACCTGAAGCTTACGCACTATTATGTGCATAATCGCAGATGCCGCTGGTGAGGTCGAGACCCTCAGGGGTGACCTTGCCCGGGCGAAAGAGCAGGAAAGGGTGAGTAATGCGGCCGCGAAGAAAACGACTGCAGATTTAAAGGTCGAACAAGCTGCCCGGTGCCAGTTCGAGGAGCGGGTATCCAAGATTGAGCAAGAGCTCAAGGACGCCATTCATAAGTGTGAGCTCCTTGAAGACGAGAATAAAGCTAAGGTAGCCGAACTCGCCAAGGCCCTTTAGGAAGCCCAAGAGGCGAGGTCCGAATCTCGAGCGGCTCGCGAGGAGATCCGACAGGCCGGACAGATAGCGGCTGGTAAGCCCTTTCTTTTATAGTCTAAGTTTGGCGATCAGAGGTATGCCTTGCTTAATCTACTATGGAGTTCTCCAGACCCCTTTGCGGATCTTCCGAAGAGCGCTGCTGACGTTGCGCAATTCTACCGAACCTAGGAGGGGCATGCAACGGAGAAGTTGTTCTGGTCGCAGTTCACGACGCAGGAGCACTCGGCGCTACTGAACAACCAAATGGCACATTGGGCCGAGATGCATAAGATGTCCGGAGCGGCCATGAAGGAGGTCATAGTCCGGCTGTGGCCAGCCGAACCCTTTCCGAGCAGCTATTTTGGCCTAGTGTGGCGATTCATCGATGTCGTGCCCCGAATTGATGCAATCAAGAGGTCAATGTGCATAGAAGGTGCATAGATGTCCTTCGCTCGCGTCAAGATGCACTGGCGAAGATAAAGGCCATTGTTATCGCGGTTGAGGGTCCTCCCGGAGGCAAGGACCACCGCACACCGGAGCGCTATTTAGACGACGTCCTAGAGGGTGCTCGCTTGATAGAGGGTCAATGCTCAAAGGACATTATATTCGAATGAATGTATCGAAACAACCCGAACGTGTTTATTATATATATTAAGGCTTTGTGATATATTTGTGCCATTGTCTGAAAGTTCTTTCCTCCTGTGTGGCCGTTTTTGTATTCCTGAGAGTTTTCCAGTCGTCGGCTTCGGGCCCCATGTGGATACTACGGGGGTGTTCGGAATGGCACACGAGCACACTTGATCCAACGTCTTGGTCCGTAAAGGAGGTGTCAGTGTGGTGAACCAGGCAATCAGACTAAATGGCTTTAACACTCTCACTTAGCCTTAGGAGTTTGATGATGGGGCTATAAGATAGCCCCTGGTATGTACGTGGCTATCTGGATGCGGGTGCGTTACGTAATAACCGGAAAAATGGTCCTTCGTGTAATACAGAAAAATTGTTAAAGATTTAGTAAGTCGTCGAGTGGCTGGATAGCTCTCGCCGCATCATGACAGTCAGTTTTCGGCTTTCTCTACTGAGGTGCTTGACCAGGCGAACCGAAAACACAATTGTAGTAGTTCTCCCTTTACTACCTTAGCTGAATAGATGGAACATAAGGTAGAAAACACAGGAGCCGGGCAACCCAACTATTGACCAAAGACATGATTCAGAGCCGATGCATATAATGCCAAGTTCGGGACGCCAAAGTGTGCTATAAAGCTATTCGGGGTTTTTGTTTGGCGACACACATGTGGCCACATAAATCCCCTGGCCATGGATGCCGAGGTGTGTGAGTGAGACAACTAGGGAGACGGAATGCAGTTTTATGAATAAGGTCGAGACCGAAAAAATTGTCTCCACTAGAATCTGATTGATACGTGAAAACGTGATCTTATAGGTGGCACCATGAGCACCAAAGCCATTTTACATGCCAGGGTCTGAGAATAAGGAGGAAAGCTTGATGCAGGTCCTTGTCGGTGTCAAAACCGGCGGATCTCGTGTAGGGGGTCCCGAACTGTGCGTCTAAGGCTAATGGTAATAGGAGGCAGGGGACACGATGTTTACCCAGGTTTGGGTCCTCTTGATGTAGGTAATACCCTAGTTCCTGCTTGATTGATCTTGACGATATGTGTATTACAAGAGTTGATCTACCACAAGATCGTAGAGGCTAAACCCTAGAAGCTAGCCTATGATTATGATTGTTGTTCCGGTCCTACGGACTAAACCCTCCGATTTATATAGACATCGTAGGGGGCTAGAGTTACATAGAGTCAGTTATAGAGAAGGAGATCTACACATCCGAATCGCCAAGCTTGCCTTCCATGCAAAGGAGAGTCCCATCCGGACACGGGAAGAAGTCTTCAATCTTGTATCTTCCTAGTCCAACAGTCCGGCCAAAGTATATAGTCCGGCTGTCCGAGGACCCTCTAATCCAGGACTCCCTCAGTAGCCCCTGAACCAGGCTTCAATGATGATGAGTCCGGCGCGCAGTTTGTCTTTGGCATTGCAAGGCGGGTTCCATCTCCGAATACTCCAAGGTAGATTTTGAACACATGAATCGTGTCTAGCTCTGCAAAACAAATTCCACATACCACCATAGAGAGAACAATATTCCACAAATATAATCTGCTGACAACTTTTCATAGCATGACTTCACGCCACGGCTTGGTCATTATTCGAACCATTTTTCACAACCAGCCACTGCACATACCGCGAGGCGGTTTCTTGGCACGTCTTGTTGAAGCAGAGATTGTGTCCCCTTATTGTGAGATTCTCATCAATACGGGCGTGGGTAAGCCAACCGCGCCATCAACCATGGCGCTTGGGGAATAAGCGATCTTAACGGGCAACTAGGGAGGCGCACAGTTTCTACCGCCTTTATAAAGAGATAGGGATTCCCCTTTCTCACCCATGCCTTCTTCCTCCTTTGCTCATCCATTCTCGCACTCTCGAGCCCCAGTGCCCAAGTTCTCACCTTCTCTGTGAAGCCATTCCATACATGTCCGGAGCGGGAGGCAAGTGGATGGTCTCCTCTGTTACGGAGGAGGACATCACGAAGCTTTGGGAGGCGAGATACTTAGCCGCAGACATTGCGCACCGGCTCCCGGACGAAGGGCAGATTATCCCTACTCCGGAACCACATGAGAGGGTTGTGTTTCTCCCCCACTTCATTCATGGACTGGGATTTCCTCTCCACCCATTTGTCAGCGGGCTCATGTTTTACTATGGGCTAGATTTTCATGATCTGGCCCCAAATTTCATCCTCAACATCTCGGCGTTTATCGTCATGTGCGAGGCCTTCCTCTGCATCAAGCCCCACTTTGGCCTGTCGCTAAAGATCTTCAACATGAAGACGAAGATAGTGGTCGGCCAGCAAGCGGAGTGCGGAGGCGCCATGGTGGGCAAGATGCCCAACGTTACCTGGCTCGAAGGCTCCTACGTGGAGACCGTGAAGGGGGGTAGTCGGGGTGGTTCTACATCACCGAGCCGCACGACACCAACTGGGCGGCGGCCCCTGAATTCCGATCCGACACCCCATGCGGCTCACCTCCTGGAAAGAGAAGGGCTTTGCCTGGGGTGCACCTGCGGAGCTGACCGGACTCCAGAACTGTGTCAAAAATATGATAAGCAAGAAGATCAAGCTTGTCAATGTGGTCCAGGTCATGCTCTTCCGTCGGATCCTCCCGTGTCAAAGACGGGCATACAATATGTGGGAGTTCGATTCGGCCAAACACCAGACACTGCGAGAGCTCTTCGATATGACGCACAAAGACATCTGGAAGGTGCTGTTCAAGGCCACCGAAGTACCTCCTCCCACTACCGAGGACCGCGGACTCAGCGCAAAGCGCCCCACTAATCCGATAAGCTCTCTATATATTGCACAAGATGTGCCTTTCCCAGAATGTTCGTGGGAGGAATTTAAGCCACCATGATGATTTAACAGGACTATGTGGCGACAGCGAAGCGGATCGACTATCCGGCTCTGCTACATGAACATACAGAAACTGCTCGCCTGACGGAGATGCTGGTTCCGACGCCTCACGAGGTGCCGGGGAAGAAGGCCAAGAAGAAGGCCACGGGGACCAGGAAAGGTTTCCGGCGCAAGGTTGCATCGGACAAATAATCCGAAGACGCCGAGGCGCACTCCTCCAACAAAGACGAGGAGGAGGAAGAGGAAATTCATCCCCCAACCAAGGAGGAGAAGAAAAGTAAGGCCGCCCCATCTGGGGAGGCCGAAGGGTCCAATAAGGGAAGGACCCTTCCTCCGGACCAATCCACCACAGCCGCCTACAGCGACGAGGACTGGTTGCCCAGGGACAAGCCCCGAGCGAAGTCGTAAGTATCCAGACACTATAATGCTTTCAGTATGTTTTTCTTTATTGCTTCTTATCATGTCAAATGTGATAATGCGGTCCATCCAAAGCCCGCATCGACGTATCCTCCTTGGATGGGTCTTTGAGTCAGTCGGAGATGAATAGCTATTTGCTCCCGACGGCTACCTCCCCCCGGCCCGCGGACAACACCGAGGTGTTGTCCCAAAGGATACCGGAGTAGAGGGAGATGGTTCTGGAGACACCCCAAGGCAAAATCCCAGACGGCGGGTGCATGGGGGGAAAACCCCCCGTGGATCTTGACAGCGGGGGCTACAGCAAGTCCGACCCCCGGCCGAACACTGTGCCGTCACCTTCAATGGTTCCGGATTGAGGTAGGAAGCCCCTCGCTAAGGAGGGTGAGCCGCCTGTTATGATGACCTCTGTCCAACCAGAGGCATTGGACAATTTGCTGGAGGCTCTTCGAGGCGCTTCCATTAACAAAGAGCGCCATACTCTTATGAGTTCGGTGATTGAGAAGGTTCGGTCCGCCAAAAGCAGATTGATCGAAGCCTGCGCGAGCCTCCTAACAGGTTTTGAGGTAAGTAATCACATATCAAGGAAATATCATAGCATAGATAGTAGCCCCTGGTGCTCTGTTTGGTGTCCAGAAAGAAAGGCCGAATAGAGGATCAAATAACATCCATAGAAGTCTAATCATATTATGTGTATGTGAATAAGCAGGTGTCACTGCTGGCCGCCGCCGCCCGCACTACGGAGGTCTCCGGACTGAAGCGGGACCTGGGGCGGGCCGAGGAAGAGCTCGGCCTCGTGAAGAGGCAGCTCGAGGAGAACAAAGGTAAGTGATACCCCGTCCGTGTGTTATATAAAGGAAAATCGTTGATGCTAATAGAAGCATCATGAATTTTAAAGTGGCGGCCCTTAAGAAAGCGCTATCTGAGGACGAAGACAAGGCGGCCAAGGAGCGCACCGAGCGCGAGAAGCATGACGCTCGGGTAAATGAGGTCCGACAAGAGCTCCAGGACTTCGTCAAAAAATTTGAATCCTTGGAGCGTGACTCCAAGACGCAAGAGTCCGAGATTGCGAAGGCCCTCCAGAGTGTGCAAGGCGCCAAGGCTGAAGCCCAAAAGGCCCTCCAGGAGATCCAGGCGGCCAAGAAGATAGCGGCGGGTAAGGCATTCATTATGCAAAGCAAGCATGTGAAAGTGACTTTCCTTTTACTTACCTGAATTTGAAGCTCTCCAGGAGCATCCGTAGATCTGCCACACAGCATATCGGATGCCGCGGAGTTCTACCGTGCTGAGGAGGGGAGCTCGACAGAGAAGATGTTCTGGTCCCATTATATTGGGACCGAAAATCCGATGCCCTTGAGTGACCAGCTGAAGCAACTGGTCCAACTGCACAAGGCGGCCGAACTGGCCATGAAGGACTTCATAGTCCGGCTGTGGCCTGGCGAGCCTCTGCCTAGCAGCTACTTCGGCCTTGTAAAGCGGATGGTAAATGCCTGTCCGCGGCTTGAAGTTGTTAAGCGGTCCGTCTGCATTGAGGGTGCCCGTCGGGCCTTCACCCGCGCGAAAGTGCACTGGGCGAAGATGGATGCCAAGAAGCTGGTCATGGAGGGACCGCCGGAGGGCAAGGCGCACCGCTACAACGAGAAGTACTATGATGGTGTTATGAAAGGCGCCCGCCTTGTAGCAGAGGAATGTGCCAAGGATGTAATATTTGAATGAATGTACTCATGTCATCCTGTAATACGAAAACGAGTTCATGTGCGCTATATAATGCTTGCTGATTTAAAATATTACCTTCTGTGCGGCCGTTTATAAAAATCTGAAAGTTGGCCAGTCATCGGCTTCTGCCCCCATGTAACTAGTACAGGGGTGTTCGGGATAGACCTAAACACTCTTTATCCAAATTTTTGGTCCTTTAAGGAGGTGTTTAGCACGGCGAACAAGGCAATCGGACATACAACTTTATCACTCTCACTTAGCCATAGAAGTCTACAATTTTAAATTTTGGCGAAGCCCCTAGTATTCGGAAGGCCGAACTTGGGGCGCTATACACGCCTAAATCGGACAAGGCCGATTCTTCGCCTGAAGCGGAAAATTTCTTTAAGGATTTGAGACCTCTCCAATAGAGACCAGCTCTCGCCGCATCATGATAGTCAATTTTTGGCTTTCTCTACTAAGGTGCTCGTCCGGAAGAATCGGGACACAATCGCAGTAGTTCTCCCTGCGCTACCTTAGCCGATGTAACGGAACGTAAGGCACCAAAACAAGGGAGCCAGGCAAACCCAACTATTGACCCAAGACATGATTCGGAGCTGATGCATATAATGCTATAAGTTCGGGGTGCCACACTGTCGAAAGTGTTCGGACTTTTCTTGCCGTGTTATGGGGTACATTGAAGCCCCGAGCGAATTGAACGTACCAAAGTGTATAGGTGCTATTTATAGTATGTAGACAGTCAAGGAAAAGATAAAGAAAATGTAATAACAAGCTGACGTTGTATGATTTTTCCATTATTATTTAAATAATACGTCAAAGTGTATGTATACAAGTAATGCGATAAGCAAGAATAGGACTATTTGACATGTCCTAAACAAGGGCAGGCTGCGTGTGGGTATGTAAAACAGGTATAACGATCGTTATCAGAGACCACCTAGGTATTCCCTTGTACGTCAAAGCCTCTTGCCTGCTTGGTTGTTCCTTCCCGTGATGAGTCCGATAATCAGGGTATCTAAAAAGGCTTCCCGAAAGTAGGGTCCTAAAAGGAAAGAAGATTATGAAGGTAGACGGGTCCCATGGCGGTTGAGCTGCACTGTGGACCGCATCATAGATGTGTCTCCACCTGTGCCCATGGTATTTTGAGTGCGTACTTATGTACACACGGCACAAATTTTGCCGCTTGACTGGGACTAGGATCGAGGCCAAATTTCTAGTCAAGCTTTGGATGTGCCGGACGATCTTGTTGCAGAGTACTCCAGACAAGCTTATCGGTGTCCGGGGGTTGATCGTCGAGTTGGCAGTCTGCCTAAGAAGGTTGCTTTGTACTTCTACTGCGAGGGCCGCAGTGTGCTCCTCCGTATGGAGCGAGCGGTCTGTGTTTCCATTGACTATTATAACCCCTCAAGGTCCTGGCATCTTGAGCTTGAGGTATGCGTAGTGTGGTACCGCATTTATCGAGCAAATGTTGTTCATCCTAGTAGTGCATGATAGCCACTACAGAAGGGGACGATATCGAAGATTAACTCCTCGCTTCGGAAGTTGTCCGGAGATCCGAAGACCACTTCAAGTGTTATTGAGCCCATACAACAAGCCTCTACACCTGGGATTACACCTTTAAAGGTGGTTTTGGCGGGGTTAATCCTTGAGGGATCGATGCCCATTTGTGCACCATATCCTGATAAAGCAGGTTCAGGCTACTACCACCGTCCATGAGGACTCGCGTGAGATGGAATCCGTCAATGATGGGGTCGACGACCAATGCGGCTGAACCGCCATGATGGATGATGGTAGGATGGTCCCTGCGATCGAGAGTGATCGGACAGGACGACCATGGGTTGAACTTTGGGGCGACTGGCTCCATCGCATAGACGTCCCTTAGTGCACGCTTCCGTTCCCGCTTGGGAATGTGGGTGGCATAGATCATGTTTACCGTTTTCACTTGGGAAGGAAATTTATTATGTCCCCAAGTGTTCGGCGGCCGGGGCTCCTTGTCCTCATCGCTATGCAGCCCCTTTTCCCTGTTTTTGGCGTTCAACTTGCCGGCCTATTTGAACACCCATCATTCTCTGTTGGTGTGGTTGGCTGGCATATCAGTGGTGTCGTGAACTTGACAGAAGCGATCGAGTATGCGATCCAAACTGGACAAACCCGGATTGTTTCTTTTGAATGGCTTTTTTCCGCTGACCGGACTTGGAGCCACTGAATCCGGCATTGGCTGCCGTGTCTTCGGCGTTGTCACTGTTGTTCTGATGCTTATGTCTGTTGCATCGTGGCTTGCCGTTTCTATCTCAGGCATCTGAAGTTCCCGGATTTCTTGGCGTGATGTTACTATGAGCCAGCCAGCTATCCTCGCCCGCGCAAAAGTGGGTCATGAGTGTCGTGAGGGCTGCCATGGACTTTGGCTTCTCTTAGCTGAGGTATCGGGCGAGCCACTCATCACGGATGTTATGCTTAAAGGCCGCTAGGGCTTCATCATCCGGACAGTCAACGATTTGGTTCTTTTTAGTTAGGAACTGTGTCCAGAATTTCTTGGCTGACTCTCCGGGCTGTTGGGTTATGTGACTTAGGTCATCAGCGTCCGGTGGTCGCACGTAAGTGCCCTGGAAGTTGTCAAGGAATGCGTCCTCCAGGTTCTCCCAACTGCCAATGGATTTCGCCGGCAGGCTATTCAGCCAATGGCGAGCCGGTCCTTTGAGCTTAAGGGGGAGGTACTTGATGGCATGTAGATCGTCGCCGCGGGACATGTGAATGTGGAGAAGGAAATCTTCAATCCATATCGCGAGGTCTGTTGTGCCATCATATGATTCGATGTTTACGGGTTTAAACCCTTCTGGGAATTCATGATCCATTACTTCATCAGTGAAGCATAGGGAGTGTGCGGTGCCTCTATGTCGGGCTACATCACGGCGCAGTTCAAATGAGTCTGGTCTATTGTATTCGGCCCGGCCGGACTTTTTTTAGCGTATCCGGCATGACGATCATCATCGCCCGTTGTGGTGCCACCCCGCGATCCGTAGATCGATCTTGACTGTCCTTCTTTGTTCTCCAATACGTCTCGAAGGTTCTGCGTGTAGCCCTCGGCCTTAGTATTTTTGTTTGATTGGCGGCGGGGTGCTGGTGGTTGTTCGGGCTGATAAGCCGCTCTATCTCGACCACGAGGTGTCCGGTCCACCTCGTCCCGCGCTGGTAGTGTAGGCTCTTGCGCATCCTCCTCGAATTGAGGTAGCAACCTGCGCTGCGGGTAACTTTTGGTTGGGCGATCGAGTCCTTATTCCTCGGCTGCCAGGACTTCAGTCCATCTATCTGTTAGCAGATCTTGATCAGCTTGAAGCTGCTGTTGCTTCTTCTTCAGGCTTTTTTTAGTGGCTATAAGCTGGCGCTTGAAGCGCTCGTGCTCGATGGGATCCTCAGGCACGACAAATTCGTCGTCGCCGAGGCTCACCTCATCTTCGGAGAGAGGCATAAAATTGTCGTCCTGCAAGTCTCCATCGATTGCCTGTTCATCTGGGCTAGCTTGCCCATCCTCCTTCTCGGCCTGCTCGAAGTCTGGCTGGGCGGGATTGTTTTCGTCTTCGGCACGATCCGGATTGCTATCATCTCCTGTGCCGGTACTGCTATTTCTGCCATGGCGGGGCTTAGAGCGGCGACGATGACGCCAGTGCTTTGATTGTTTCCCCAAGGGATTATCCTCTGTTTCCTCATCGCCATTGTTTTCTTTGGGGGTGTCCACCATATATATATATATATATATATATATATATATATCATATGATGAGGTGGCTATCCAGCGCCCTGTGGGCGGCGGTTCCTGTTCTTCTCCTTCATCGTCGTCCACATCGTCGATGTCTCCGGAGTTGAAGTCGAGCATGTCGGTTATGTCGTCGACAGTGGCTATTAAGTGGGTGGTGGGTGGGGGACCAATTTCTTCATTGTCTGCTTCCCACTCGAGCCGGACATAGTTCGGCCAAGAGTCTCCTGACAAGGAGAGAGACCTTAATGAATTTAGCACATCACCCAAGCGTGAGTGCTGAAAGATATCTACGGAGGTGAACTCCACGACCGGTGCCCAATCAGATTCGACAGGCACGGGCGTATGCGGTTCGGATCCTGTAGCCGGAGACGAGTCCGAGGGTCCGATGATAGCGGCCTCATAGGAGGTGGGATCAGTGTTCGGCTCCAACACTGATGAGTATGCGGCCTCCATGGCGGGGTCCATCCACCCGTCCTCGGATGGCACAATCTGCTCCGGATTGATTCCCGGAGCAGCCACAGGCGCAATCCTCGAATACTGTCTGATGGCAGATCTAAGTCATGCTTGTCGTGACTGTTCGGCGCACCTGACACGGGCTTGAATCCGTCGAAGATCAAGTCTCCGCGGATGTCGGCAGTGTAGTTCAAGCTTCCAAACCTGACCTGATGGCCAGGGGAGTAGATATCGATCTGCTCCAGATGGCCAAGCGAGTTGGCCCGTAGTATGAAGCCGCCGAATAAGAAGAACTATCCGGGAAGGGAAACCTCCCCTAGACCGCGTCGTTGAAGATGATTGAGGGAGCCATCTACCCTTATCGCGATGGCATAGTGGAACTCTCAATGACAGCACCAATGTCGGTGTCAAAACCGGCAGATCTCGGTTAGGGGGTCCCGAACTGTGTGTCTAAGGCCAAGGGTAATAGGAGGCGGGGGACACGATGTTTACCCAGGTTCGGGCCCTCTCGATGGAGGTAATACCCTACTTCGTGCTTGATTGATCTTGATGATATGAGTATTACGAGAGATGATCTACCACGAGATCGTAGAGGGTAAACCTTAGAAGCTAGCCTATGATTATGATTGTTGTTCTCGTCCTACGGACTAAATCCTCCGATTTATATAGACACCGGAGGGAGCTAGGGTTACCCAGAGTCAGTTACAGGGAAGGAGATTTACACATCCGAATCGCCAAGCTTGCCTTCCATGCAAAGTAGGGTCCCATCCGGACACGGGACAAAGTCTTCAATCTTGTATCTTCATAGTCCAACAGTCCGGCCAAAGTATATAGTCTGGCTCTCCGAGGACCCCCTAATCCAGGACTCCCTCAGTCCTTGACTAAAGTTTTGTCTCAGGAATCCTTTGGACATCTTGCCGCACGTCCGCGCCACTTTCGCCTTGTAGAGAGAGGTTCCTTAAGAGGAATGGTCTTCGGCTATTTTTACGAGACATGGCTCTAAAAAGAGACCTTGTAAGTCTGTAGGATATGTAGGTTTGAATGCACTTGTGGTAGGAGAAAAAATAATTGAAGAAAAAAGGTGGAGGGTCATATAGGGTTAAACCGTACTATAGACATGTCCGTATTGTGCCTCCGTTGACGCCCAACGTATTTGGAGTGCATAATTATGCATGGGCGGTATGAACCCTGCGGTTGTGTGCGGCGATTGACGGAGGAGAAATTGCTAGTCGAGCTCTGGAATAACCGAGCTATCATCATGCGGAACTGACCAGACTCGTTTAACCATGTCCGGCAGTTTAATGGCCGATGAGGTGTGCGGCTTGATAGGGCTGCTCTATACTTCGGCTGCGAGGGCCACTATGTGCTCCTCAATACGGAGGGAGTGATCCGTGTTTCCATTGATTGTTATGACGCCACGTGGGTCGGTCATCTTGAGCTTTAAATACGCGTAGTGTGGGACCGTGTTGATTCAAGCGAAAGCGGTCCGTCCAAGCAGTGTGTGATAGCCACTTCGGAAGGGGACAATATTGAAGATCAAGTCTTCACTACGGAAGTTGTTTGGGAAGCCGAAGACAACCTCCAACATTATTGAGCCCGAGCAACAGGCTTCTACACCAGGTATTACTCCTTTAAAGGTGGTTTTAGTGGGCTTGATTCTTGACGGATCAATACCCATTTTGCGGACAGTGTCCTAGTAAAGCAGGTTAAGACTACTGCCACCGTCCATGAGGACTTGCATGAGGTGGAATCCGTCGATGATTGGGTCGAGGACCAAAGCTGTCGAACCTCCATGACAGATACTAGTCGGGTGGTCCTTTCGATCGAAGGTGATCAGATAAGCCGACCATTGGTTGAATTTTGGGGCGACAGACTCTATGACATACACATCCCTTAGTGTGTGCTTGCGCTCCCGCTTGGGGATGTGGGTGGCATAGATCATATTCACCATTTTGAACTCGGGGGAATTTCTTTTGTCCCCTTGTGTTCGGTGGGCGAGTCGTCCTTGCTGGGCGGCCTTTTCCCCTTATGTTCAGCGTTGAGTTTGCCGGTCTGTTGAAAAACCCAACAGATTCTGTTGGTGTGATTGGCACATTTATCGGGGGTGCCATGAATCTGCCAAGGTCGATGAAGTATTCTATCCAAACTGGATGGACCATCCTTGTTTCCTTGGAATGGCTTCTTCCGTTGACCGGATTTGTAGCCACTGAATCCGGTGTTGACCGCCCTGTCTTCGTTATTGTTTCGACGCTTGTGCTTGTTGCGTCGTGGCTTGCCATTGCCATCCCTGGCTTCAGAGGTGCCTTGGTCGCTGGTGCTATTTCTTTTACGAGCTAGCCAGCTATCTTCTCCAGCGAAAAAGTGGGTCATGAGTGCGGTAAGGGCTACCATGGACTTCGGCTTCTCTTGGCCGAGGTGTCGGGCGAGCCACTCATCTCGGACGCTGTGTTTGAAGGCCGCGAGGGCTTCGGCGGCCGGACAATCCACAATTTGGTTCTTTTTTGTTAAGAACCTAGTCTAGAGCTTCTGGGCTGATTCGTTGGGTTGCTGGGTTATGTGACTAAGGTCATCGGCGTCTGGGGGCTGAACATAGGTACCTTGGAAGTTGTCTCTGAAGGCATCCTCCAAGTCTTCCCAGCTACCAATAGAGTTTTCTGGGAGGTTGTTCAGCCAGTGTCATGTTCGTCCCTTAAGTTTTAGGGGGGAGGTATTTGATGGCATGTAAGTCATCACCGCGGGCCATGTGGATGTGGAGAAGAAAATGTTCAATCCATACTGCGGGATCTGTTGTGCTATCATATGATTCAATGTTCACAGTTTTAAACCCTTCTGGGAACTGGTGCTCCATTACCTCGTCAATGAAGCATAGGGGGTGTGAGGCGACTCTATATTGGTCGACATCACGACGCAGTTCGGATGAAGTTCGTATGCGGTTTTCGGCCCGGGTGAGGTTGTGCTTGTCGCGCCAGGCCGGATGGCCGTCTCTTCATTCTGTTGCATGCCCCCTTGATCCATAGATTGATCTGGTATGGCCGACTCTTTGTCCAAGTCCTGCCACAGGTCGTACGTGTATCCTACAGCCGATGTCTCTCTGCCTCTAGGGCGAGGTAGTGCGGTCTGGTGTTCGGCTTGAGTTGCCGCTCTGTCCCGATCACGAGGTGGTCGGTCATGTCCGTCAGCACCATTACGCGGTGTCGACATAGGTTCCACGACCTCGTCGTCAAATTGGGATAGCAGCCTGTGCTTAGGGTAACTCTTAGTTGGGCGCTCGAGGCTGTATTCCTCGGTTGCTAGGATATTAGTCCATCTGTCATTGAGTAAATCCTGATTAGCTTGATGTTGATGCCACTTCTTTTTCAGGCTTCTTGCAGTGGCTATTAGTCGGCGCTTAAAGCTCTCTGGTTTGAGGGGTTCCTCCGGCATGATGAAATCTTTGTCGCCAAGTCTACCGTCCTCCTCGGAGATCGGTAGGTAGTTACTATCCTCTGAGCCCTCATTTCCGGCATGATCATAGGGTTGACTTGCCCATCCTCCCAATCATCTTGTTCGAATGTTGGCTCGATAGGGGCTTCCTGGTCTTTGGTGTTCTACGGAGTATTGTTGTCTCCGGTGCCGGTATTGCTGTCTTTTTTGTGACGTGATTTTGATTGGTGCCACTAACATCGACACTTCGAGGGTGCTTCGACAGGCTTGTCCTCTAGATTCTCCCCACTGTCACTATCATTCTCTTTGGGGGTGTCCGCCATGTACACGTCATATGAGGAAGTGTCCGTCTAGCATTCGGTGAATGGCGGGTTCTATCTCTTCTTGTCTCTGGTATCGTTGCCCATACAGTCGATGTATTTGGAATCGTAGTCGAGCGTGTTGGTTAAAACTTTGACAGTGGCTATGAAGTGAGTGGTGGGTGGGACGTGAAATTCCCCATTCTCAGCCCCTAGTGTGGGCTGGGCATAGTTCGGCAGTGATTCTTCTGTAATGGCGAGAGACCGCATTAAGTCTAGTGCCTCGTTTAAGAGCAAGATTTGGACGGGGAAGCGGAAGTCCGTGGAGTTGAGCAAGATAGAAGTTCCTTGGCCGAGCTTACATAACACGAACCTCGAGAGTTTGGAGCTGTTGTTCGGGGGTGAGTCCGGCTTCATGTTGATAAAGGGAGCCTGGCATAACTCCGGGCCTGCTGGTGAAAGGATCCCCTCCATCTCTCCGGTGTTAAGCTCTATGGCTACAGAGAGTCCAGCGGGCTCTAAACTCCCGTCTTCCGACCTGGTGATGTGCTCCAGATCTAAGGCTAGAGCTGTGGCTGGGGCCGTGAACCCTTGGAATATCAAGTCTCCTCGGATATCGGTGACATAGTTCAGATTTCCAAAACTGATCTAATGACCAGGGGCGTAGCTGTCGATATTCTCTAGATGGCCAATTGAATTGGCACGTAGTGCGAAGCCGTCGAATAGGAAGATTTGGCCGGGGAGAAAAGTCTCCCTCAAGGCGTTTTTGTTGTGGATGATTGATGGAGCCATTGAGCCTTCTAGCGATGACACATTGGAACTCTAAATGAAAGCACCAATGTCGGTGTAAAAACCGACAGATCTCGAGGAGGGGGTCTCGAACTGTGTGTCTAAGGATCAAAGGTAATAGGAGGCAGGGGACACGATGTTTACCCAGGTTTGGGACCTCTTGATGGAGGTAATACCCTACTTCCTGCTTGATTGACTTTGATGAGTATAGGGGTTACAAGAGTTGATCTACCTCGAAATCATAATGGCTAAACCCTAGATGTCTAGCCTGTATAATTACGATTGCCCCTACGGACTAAACCCTCAGGTTTATATAGACCCCGGAAGGACCTAGGGTTGTACAGAGTCGGTTTACAGAGTAAGGAAGATGCATGATCCAAGTGCCAAGCTTGCCATCCACGCAAAGGAGAGTCCCATCCGGACACGAGGGAAGCTCTTTAATCTCGTATCTTCAAGGCCCATTAGTCCGGCCCATATCACATAGCCCGGACGCCCGAGGACCCCCTAATCCAAGACTCCCTCACTAACCGAGCAGCTACCAGTTAACGATTTCCTCAACAATGCTTGAGATTAAGGATGTCTATCTTGTGCTGCTTCAGCCTCGACGTCTTACGGCTCGCGGAGCTACTCCAACGACGGAACCATCCGTCACAAGAGAGTAGTACCCTGGACGCCATCTATAGATGCCTCAGATCTTCCACCACACCTCCGACAGCCACCTCTGCCGCAACTTCTTCAGCGACCAACCCAATGATGTTGGGGTCGACACGGCTACGCCAAAGAGGTTGTACACTTGTTGCGTCACTTATTACTGTATATTCATGTCGATCCATTGGGGCTATTTTGGTTCAAAGGAAAAAAGTAGAGGAAAACATAGCAATAGGAAATTTTCCTATGGTACTCTACTATTCAATTATTCATGCATTTGGTTGAAAGGAATGGAGGAAAACATCCACCTGGACCTACTTTTCCTATGCATGAAAACAAGACTAAGTCCATTAGTAGCAGAATAACTCTCTAACTGTACACACTTTCATATGGTTTCACTTTAGTTTTGCCATGTTTCTTTGCATTCCTCTGCTCTTCCAATTCCTGTGAAACAAACACCCAAGTTGACAGAAATCTTATGTTTACAAATGCTCTATTTCCCACGTGCATTCCTATCCTATTCCGTTGTTTTTCCTATCCCCGTGTTTTTAGAATCCTGCAAGCCAAAGGAGCCCTTACAAAATTACTTTAGTTATAGATAGGTGTCGAAGAAAACTTTGTGTGGTTTGTCCTGCTCCTGCCGCGACATCGTCCACCTCACCTGAGCTGCTCCAATGACAGAAGCATCCACCATACTAGACATCACGACTCCTGACCTTCTTTTGCCGCCTCAAATCCCCTTCCCTGTCGCCGGCACCCACCGCAATTGCATCACCATCATCGACTCAGCAGAGGAACCTAAGGAGTATATGGGTCCATAAGAGAGGTCACACTCTTTTTCTTTTTCTTATGTTATGCATTGCTTAATATTACCTTCTACTTTATCATCATGTTCACCTCTTAGACTCCAAGTCGGGTCCGAATTAATGTTCAAACTTGACTTTTAAAATGCTTGTGGGGCACATATCGAGGCAGCAATGAATAGTATCTATGTCTATTATCTGGTTCACCTAGGATATGTCTATGTTGTTCATCTTGGGTGGGAAACAAACAGTAAAGCAATCATCATATGTCTTTTTACTAAAGTAAAGCTATCATCAGCCTGCTATCATTTTTTTGGATCCATCCACTGGTTTTTGCCATCACTCTAGATTTCTCCATGCTCTCCTTACATTATCTCACTATATTTATTTCTATGCATGTTAGATATTGTACATAGACACGCTGAACATGTAGAGAAAAAGAGAAGAGTTTTGTGTGGCAATACAATGTCATGCAGACATCGCTCCATGGTGGGTGGAAAGGCAAACTCCCCCCCCC
>NC_041391.1:177487962-177504497 GCF_002162155.2 Triticum dicoccoides
AGAGGAAGATATTTGTTCTGAGGCGGATTCATACGGAGGTGACCACTCCTATTTACCCCCCCCCAAGTTGTTTGCTCTAACTTGGCATGATGATGTTGGTCATATCATGCATATGTTGCCTTGCAGTGCCTACTTTTGACATCATATAAGTCATCTTCTTAGTTTAGACATGTTCTGTAATGCCACCTATTTAGTTTCTATATCATACATGTGAATTAGGCAATCTCACCTCTTTTAGCTAGCCATAATATATGTGAAATATGCAATGGCATCCTGTTTAACTAGGCATCATATATTTGAATTATATCTTGCCAATCCTTTTCTTCATTACATTTTCATTTGCCGACAATGTTTGTACATTCAACTACTCTTCCTGTGAATCAGCCATTTGAGTGGGTGATGGAAAAATCTGGAGTGAAAACAAGGTCTTCAGAGTAGATAGTGCTACCTGTCGAAGCAGATCTCTTGTTGGGTCCCGATAGCTCCTCAGGGATGGATTCAGAGACAGGTGACCAGTCCTATTCCCCACCAAGGTGTATGCTCTAACTTGGCACGATTATACTGCTCATATCATGCATATAGTGTCTTGCATTGCATAGTTTAGACATCATATACACAATATAACACCATGTTCTTAGTTCAGACATCATATATGTGAATGCCCTCTGCTTAGTATATAAATCACACGTGTGAATTATATCATGCAATCCTAATTATTTAGATAACATGTATGTGAATTATGTCATGTGAACCTGATTACTAAAGACATCATATAATTATCTCATGTCATATTGTTTAGTTAGTAATCATATCTTTAAATTATGTGATGCTAAGCTATGCAGTTTAGATAGACATCATATATGTTAAATTATGTCATGCTATCCTTTTTAGTTAAACAATATACATGTGAACTATTGCATCTATCTCTCATACAAGGTCTGTACATTCCACGACTTTTCTTGTTTATCAGCCATTTAAATTGGAGGGCGTGATGGCAGTATCTAGCGGAGTAAGAAAATGGTCTTCAAAAAAAACAGTGCTACCTCTTGGTGGAGATAGCACCCCGGTTGTACATGCACGAGAACCATCCCTACCACACATAACCCAAAATCTTGCAGATTGTACCCCTACTCCGATGGACAGAGAACCAGCTTCACCCAATCTAACCCCAACCCAGCAGATAGTAACCCAGTTCCAGTTGAGATAGCACCATCTCCAGCACAGAGCTCCCAAACAAGAGCACAATATGGCAGCTCCAGTGCCCAAAGCGCCAGTACTACCACCGTGAACCCCAACTCCACCATTTAGTACACATATTCTTGTGGATGAAGCACAACTAGCCATTCGTAGTTTAGCATCTATCACATTTGATGTTGTTAAATCCTATGTGCATATGTTCCCATCATGGAAATATTATACAGAAAATGAAGGAAAAAGCCAGTTGCAGGTGTTAGATACCATTTCGGCCCACAATGCGGTCCGTTATGGGCCTGAAGAGGAACTGTTCTCATTTAAGATTCCATTGCTATGGTGCATACTGCTTTGCTCTTGTATCACTGTATTTACTCATACAAAAGAATCCAATCGAAACTCCAATGGCACAACAGGTATGTTTAAACATGTTTCTTCAACATGTTTGCTCTTCTAAATTGCTCTGTTGATTTCAATTTCAATTGTGTATACAATTGACTTCTCATATCATGGACATTACTAGCATCACAACAGAGCCAATAGTGTTGTTGTACATGTATACCCGTGTTACCCATCTGAAATCTTGTTGTGCTGTGTAGTTTCCCACACTTGTATTCTTTCAATGCTGATTTGCCTTGAACTCATATGATTTGAACCATGTCTCTATTTTGATTTGGCAAGACAATGCAGTGACCATAGGACATATTATATATATATATATATATATATATATATATATATATATGTTTGTTTGATGCTTTTATTATTTACTACTTGGCAATAGAAGACTTGGTAGTTTAATCCTGTCCACCTTACTACTGAACTAGTTCACCGAAATGAGTTTCATATACTACATGCCAAACATGTTATGTGTCTGCTTGTTTGTTCTTTTAGAATGCTGACAGAATATTTGGGAAGAGTACCTTATTAAGCAATGGCAAAGGAAGTAATGTAGATAAGGTTTAGGATAGTGAGATATCCTTGTTGGTCTCCAACAAAGCTGATAAAACAGCTATGGAAAATTATCTTGAATATAGTGAGACAACCCCAAAATAATGTCTTGATGTAGTGTTCGAGTAACTGGCCACTACCGTTGCCACAAGCACTTCGAACTCACTGTCTGAATCAGTTCAGTTTCTTGAGTCTCAACTACAAGCTGAAAGACATTGATCAGATGTGCTGCGACAAGAAGCTGAAGGACCGCGGAAGTCCCTGGAGAATTCAGATGCATACTTTCTTGTGCAACAACAAGCGTTGGAGGATTTTAGCGCCAAACGGGAGAAAGCTAATAAGCTTGCTAAGCTTATTGCCAGCATGGTCGATACCCATGATAACATTTCTTGAGCTCTTGTGAAGTTGTTTCAGTTATGGACTTGTTTTGCTATCGCGTTTATTTGCACCGGTGGCAAATTTAGAGAGACGGTGTATGTAATATGCTGCTTTGTTCCCTATATTTGCACTGGTGGAGAACTTTGATGCCTAGTGGATGTAATATGTGTAATAGCCATAATAGCCTAGCGTTAGTTGCTTGCTTATTTATTTCCTTGTTGTCTTCTTTATTTGTTTGCTTGTAGTCAGGGCAGTTCTTCTTCCACGGTTTGCTTGTGGTCGTAATAACCTATTTTTTTAAACTAGGCCACAATAACCATGGGGAACATACGGACCATTGCCACCATGGTCATGGTATCTGCTGTAGTGACCATGGGCCTCCTATGGGCCTTCTACGGGCCGTAGAATCAATGAGCCTTCTACGGTTCGTATGCTCGATTGGTCAAACATGGGCCAATAACGGACTGCATTGTGGGCCGAAATGGGCTAGAATGAGAATCGCCCATTCATGGGCCGACCATAACGGGCCGTTAATAGTCCGATGAGTATAACGGGCTTAATTCTATCTACAGGCATAACATGCCGTTAATAAGTCGTATTTGATGACGCTATGAATACGACCCAACGGATTAACGGGACACAAGTGGGCCGACTTTAACCAGGGGCTGAATTTGGCTCACAACCGGAATAGGCTAGTAACAAACCGTAGGTAATCGATTGCTGCAAATCAGCCCAAGAATAAATGGGCCCTTATAAGGACGAACAATAACACGAGCAGGAAATGGACCAACGGAATAATGGGCCTTTAATGGGCACAAAGAGATATACTGTTCATTATGGGCCAGTTTCACCACGTGCCGTTAGTGGTCCAAGAGTTATACAGGGCCTCACATGGGCCTAAAGACGTCATGGGCCTGCTACTTCTTGATCTTGCGCTGGTTTTTCCCTTGAAGAGGAAAGGGTGATGCAGCAAAGTAGAGATAAGTATTTCCCTCAGTTAGAGAACCAAGGTATAAATCCAGTAGGAGAGAGCACACAAATCACCAAGACCTACACAAACAATCAAAAACCTTGCACCCAACGCGATAAAGAGGTTGTCAATCCCTTCAGGGTTACCTACAAAAGTGAGATCTGATAGAGATAGATCAAACTAAACAAAAGATAAAGTAAATATTTTTGGTATTTTTGGTTTATAGATCGGAAAGTAAAAGATTGCAAAATAGTAGATCGGAAACTTATATGATGGAAAATAGACCCAGGGGCCATAGCTTTCACTAGTGGTTTCTCTCAAGATAACAAATAATATGGTGGGTGAACAAATTACTATCGAGCAATTGATAGAAAAGCGCAAAGTTATGACGATATCTAAGGCAATAATTATGAAATATAGGCATCACGTTCATGTCAAGTAAACCGACTCCTGCCTCCATCTACTACTATTACTCCACACATCGACCGACTCCTCCCTGCATCTAGAGTATTAAGTTCATGAATAACAGAGTAACACATTAAGTAAGATGATATGATGTAGAGGAATAAACTCAAGCAATATGATGTAAACCCCATATTTTTATCCTCGATGGCAACAATACAATACATGCCTTGCTGCCCCTACTGGGAAAGGACACCACAAGATTGAACCCAAAGCTAAGCACTTCTCCCATTGCAAGAAAAACCAATCTAGTTGGCCAAACTAAACCAATAGTTCGAAGAGAATTACAAAGATATCAAATCATGCATATAAAAATTCAAAGAAGATTCAAATAATATTCATAAATCCACAATTCATCGGATCTCGACAAACACACCGCAAAAGAATATTACATCAGTTAGATCTCCAAGAACATCGAGGAGAACATGGTATTGAGAATAAAAGAGAGAAAAGGAGCCATCTAGCTACTAGCTATGGACCTGTAGGTCTTAGGTAAGCTACTCATGCTTCATTGGAAGGGTAATACAATTAATGTAGAAGCCCTCTATGATCGAATCCCCCTCCGGCAGGATGCCGGAAAAGGCCCCTAGATGGGATCTCGCAGGTACAGAAGGTTGCGACAGTGGAAAAGTGTTTTCGTGGATGCTTCTGGTGGTTTGGGGATATTTGGGAATATATAGGATGAAGAATTAGGTCAGGGGAGTCACAGGGGGGCCACAAGGCATGGGGCATGCCCTACCCCCTGGGCGCACCCTCCCCCTTGTGGCCGCCTCATGGCTCTTCCGACTTGATCTCCAAGTCTCCTGGGTGTCTTCTGGTCCAAGAAAAATCATCGCAAAGGTTTTATTCCGTTTGGTATTCCTTCTCTGCGAAGCTCAAAAACAAGGTAAAACATAAACTAGCACTGAGCTCTAGGTTAATAGGTTAGTCCCAAAAATAATATAAAGTAGCATATTAATGCATATAAAACATGCAAAACAGATAATATAATAGCATGGAACAATCAAAAATTATAGATACGTTGGAGACGAATCAGGGCCATACATGGGCCGGAAGTTACAACGGGCTGAAATCATATTGGACGGCCCAGATGACGCCATAATGTGTCGTGTGTTAATGGGTTTTAAATGGGCTATATGCGAACATGCCGTTAACATGCTTTCAGCGGGCTGGGTTGTTACCTTTTGAACAGGTCAAATGGGCAGGCCTTTTGACTTGAATGGGCCACTGTTGGACCGATCCACGTGTCGACGTATCATAGGCGCGTCCCGTCAATTTGCTAGGTGACATCTATCCCAACGCTGAGCCGACACATGGATCCGCTAGCGAATGAGAATTTTACACATGGACAATCCCCATTGGTCATTGTTGTTAACGGGTTATCGGATCGAAAACTGGACCCGATAGCTTAACAGTGACCCGTTACGGTGGATGCCATGTGTCAGTTACCCTTTATGAAAGCACTTCCATGACGCGTCATTTATCGTCATGGAAGTGAACACTTCCGTGATGATAATTTTGGTATTGTTATGGAACACTTCTACGACAGCACATGTATGACTATCTGGATTCCGTCATAAAGTCATCATGAATGTACATGCATGACAGAAAACGTGACCTACTATGACAAACACGTAAAATCATGGAAGTGGTTTTTTATTGTGCGCTTGAACTCCTACTGAGGGATCTGACAGTATTTCACACCATCGGGTGTAATAGGATTGATGCTATGTGGACGCTAGTGGGGATGTTGGCTCGACACAGTGCCGGTCCTATGGTACTACAATTATGTGCAACAATCAATGCACGTGTGGATATGCACTTGCATATTACTATGGAATATTACTGATCGACTAAAATTAGACTATGTGCAAAAATTTGTGCGGATGCAACGCAAGATAAGAGACACATTTATTGTAATTAAGAAGATGCCAGTTCTAGCTATTGTTTGCTCGCGTGCAATATTGTCCAAAGCTATCTCTAGCTATGTTTTTATAGCTGGTTAATGGCATGTGTAACAGGTTTTCTATATATGAGGCTCTGACCATGCACCCTCAACGCATTTAAACCCTCATCCTCAACAGAGAACAAGGAGAGTCCATGTTGCGACACCTCCTCTAGCCTTATCAGTGCTCCTTGTCGCCCCCTCATCCAGCTCCTCTTTCGTCAGTCTTCCTTCACATCGGAGTAACCTCCGCCGTGTATGTGTATGCGTTTGCTCTTTCTTGGTTGCATATGGTGATTTATATTGGTTAATCTGTGAATTTGTCCTCATAGGTTCATGGATTCTTCTAGTCCGAAGAACAATGTTGATGATGTGATGGATGCCCAGATGGTGATGGAGTCTCATGGCATGCGTCGATTGCAAATTGACAAGCACTCTATTGAGTTCATGCAGATCCCCAACAACTACGTTGGAGGGGCACAAAATCTCAACAGTGCAGTAGGCATTATTGACCTCAATGTTTTGCCTCCCAACGAGGAGGAGGAGGAGCCTAAGGAAATCCTAAATGACTACTCTGGAGGCCTGTCGGGACCAGTCGATGTTATAGACATGACCGACTCTCCCATGGCTGCCAAGGATGGCGTGGGATCGTTAGTCGAGGTGGCGTTAACCAACTTCGTGCAACCTATGGCTACAATCCATGACGAAGAGGCACCCATGAACTTTGACCACTTCCCAGAGGTTCCGACAATGCTTGACTTCCTCATGGGTGGCTCCGGGGAAGCTCGGCCTCCTCCACGGGGCTCTCAGATATCATCATTCTATGCGCGGAACTCCAGGATCCTTGGACGATGAATGGCTTGTCGCAAGGGCACATGTGATGGTGATGGTCTTTTAGTTATGCAAGGAATATACATGACAATTTTTGGTGTCTACTCTACAAATTCATAGCATATGACATCCAACGTAGGTATCTCGATACTGCATTCATTCATTCATGGATCACTAGGTTTCCCTTTGATGCAAGGTTGATCTCGCCTTGAGTTCGCGGTTATCTAGAAAAAAATAAGATTTTTTTGTTTTGGGTTTGAGTTCTGTAATTCGATGAACAACTAGAACTCAAGTGATATATTATGGTGATTTTTTATCCATTGGGGGACAAGTATCTCATGCAATTGTCACATCCCAGATTTTTCCAAAATATGAAATGTTTAAAAAATTGCTTGAGTGCTATTTAGCTAGATTTACCTAGGAATGGTTATATGTTGACCTTGGATGACCACTTAGCAGAGTTAGAGGCCCTACACAAGTAGTTGAATCCCTAGTCGCACAAGGTAGAAATCCGAAAAGAAAGGCCTAAAGGGGTAAAGTTGGAAAGGTAAATTTCCCAAAAGGTTGGCACCCAAGACTACGTGAACACCTCACACTAACAATCTCCAATCCACGCGTCCCTGGCCATACCCAAGCCCTGATGCCATGTCCTTGTCAGCGTTCTGGGAACCAGGGTACCCAGGCTTGCCTGTCCGCGGCCCATGTCGTGGATCCGTCGATGGCCTAGTACAGCCCATCTATGACACCTTCAAAAGAAGTCCCTCATGAGGGGCCAAGCCTAGCGAGGCAGACGACACCAAAACCTCCAGAGGGAGCGGCCTCCCCAGGCTGCCTCCTGAGGAGCGGAGTTTCCTATGCAAGTGCCCAACCTCCTGAGGTTGCGGTGACGCAAGCCATGATGACCAAGTCCAGGCGGGCGCCAGCGGGCGCAGTGGAGTAGGTTTCCTCTTTGGTGCAAAGGAGGCAAGCACAGGCGCGGAGTTCCGAGGAATCAGCCAAAGGATTCCATTCCCGTGCAACAAGACCAAGACCGCCAGGACGGCAGGATGGATGTCATCGTCGAGCCCACCGCAGTGTCACGACCAAGAGCTTTGCAAGAGAAGACCACCTTTTGTTAGAATAAGATGTACTACCTGTCCCCATTCAAATTGGCCACTATGGGATCCCTTCCCACCTACGTTTTTGGGGGAAGAGGACCAAGGCCACTATAAGTATAGGCTAGCCACCACCAAGACAGAAAGAGAACACCTTGGACTCACTCCCTCATAAGAGTAGACCTCGCGAGGTTGTTGTTCCCTTGTACTAGTTCATCCTCAGCCCCCTGTGAGGCAAATTTACACAAAGCAGGAGTAGGGTGTTACACCGCAAGGTGGCCCGAACCGGGGTAAATTGTTGTGTTCATCTTATTTCCCGTTTATACAGCTAGGCCGTGGGACGACGGGTCGATTGGCCGGAAAGGTTGAGTTCTTCGCACACACCCAGAGTTCGAACCTTTCTTGGGTCTGTGGAGCGCCCAATCCAACATTTGGCGCGCCAGGTAGGGGTGTGTCGAAGCCTCTCTTCCACACTTCACTCCATCGCCTTTCCACCGTTACTATGGCCAACGCTCACCGTGACCGTGCCAAGTGTCGGGCCGCTCGGGCCGCCCAGACGGCACTCATGGGCAACAGCGTCCCTCGCCGCTCTGCCTCCCTGGTGGCTAACGCCGCCACCGACCCAGCTGCCTGCGAACAGCAGGACTCGTCACTGCCACCATCCATGTGGCGTGATGGCTGCACCGCAAATCCATCACCCACTCCGGTGATGGTGTCGTCTTCTCATGCTTAGTGCGGGCTGGCCAACATGCAGGCTGTGCTGCTCATCGCCCGTGAGCTCCTGCGCTATCGCCTAGCCGACGACCTCTACGAGGATTTGCTTGACCGCATCGCCGAGCTTGTCAGCGCCGCTAGAGAGGCCCCTGATGGTGTCCTGGACTAGGGGGTACTCACCATGTCATCTCCTGATCTGTTAGATTGGGCCGAGGATGCCCATGGCCGTATACTCATGGGCCAGTTTGGACAGCTGCCGCATAGAAGGAAGATTCCACATGACTTGGTGATGAAGACAAGGACTCCTTCCCACCGGCGTATTCGGCTAGGACTCTTGTTATCCTAGGCCTCTGGTGCATTATATAAACCAAGGCCAGGCTAGTCGATAGAGGATATACACAATCATAATCATAGGCTAGCTTCTAGGGTTTAGCCTCTACGATCTCGTGGTAGATCAACTCTTGTAATACTCATATCATCAAGATCAATCAAGCAGGAAGTAGGGTATTACCTCCGTAGATAGGGCCCAAACCTGGGTAAACATCGTGTACCCCACCTCCTGTTACCATTAGCCTTAGACAGACAGTTCAGGACCCCCTACCTGAGATCCGCCGGTTTTGACACCGACATTGGTGCTTTCATTGAGAGTTTCGTTGTGTGATTGGCAAAGGATCAATGGTTCTACTGCAGATCAACTGCGATGTCGGCTTCTTCGTCACCGGCTCGACTGGTCACCTTGGCTTGACCGAGGACTGCGCCCTAACTCCAATCATCATGTTCGAATGAGGGCCTTCATCAACATCAACTCTGATCTCTATCAAGATCATGGAGGAATCATCCATGGAGCTCGGGGGCTCAACGTCAACATTGCCCTCGGGCGACCTTGCTGTTTTTCCAGACAGTGAACTTGTCCGCCGCCACCTCCTCCTCAAGTGTCGTTTTAACGATTGTTTAGTGGAATTGTGCGGAATTGAGTCTACAACAACCCTGAAAAATTTCGCCGAGTTCCATTGGAGGAATCTCTGGCAATCCATGATATACCGGAGCCCTGTCCAATCTAGACGAGAATCTGGACGAGTTTAGGGCGTGGTCTACAGAGCCCAGCTCGGAGGTCCTTTGATAGATCCAACCGTTCATCTGCTGAGGAATTTCCATATCTACCACCCCTCAAAATTTCAGCTCGATCCGACTGTCCAAACTCCGGGAACCTTCCGATTAGTGAATCACTTTTCAGATCTGTTTTCTGCGCGAGAACGAATCCGACCAGAATTCATCTTTTTTATGAACGAGATTTCGGACATCCTTTTTGAAGGAAGTTTTGCATGGGGTATTGTGTTTTGTTCCAAACACATCCCGCTAATTTTAAAGTCTTTTCCAATATGACCTGCACCATCGCGCCGGTGTCAAACCGGCCCGAAAACGTTGCTCCACGGCTGGTGACCTGCGGTAAACACGTCGCCGCTTTGCTGAGCCGAGCTCGACTTCTTCGGATCATCATCTCGGCAAGCCAAACAATAGTTTGGCATCGCAAAGGATAAATCATCACCAACATCGCCGCCCCCCGGATTACACGGAGCAGGCACACTGGCATTGCCGCATGGTCACTTCATCAAGCCAGCATTGACCACGTCACAAGTTACGACCTGCATCGGCATGGCCAAACTGTTGCTTCATCGAGCCAATGTCCATCATGCCAAACTACTTCAACAACTCAGTTGACATGGCAGCTGCAATATCTCCTCACCGACCTGCTTCGTCTCCTCGTCTGGACCAGGGGCTTCGTTCCCTTCATCGACCTACTCCGGAGACTTCGGCGTCGTCAACCGACCAACTTCGTCACGTTAGCTGGACCGGGGGCTTTGCCTCGGCAAGACAACATTTGCCAACACTGCCATGCCACCGCTCCATCACTCACCAGGCAATGGGTGTGCGGATCAAGTCCCAATTTCGGGAGTAACCTTTTTTCAGATTCCTACAACAGATAAACCAGGTGCTATTAATCCTAGTACTTTTTTCTTGCTTGGGTTTATTTTTTTGAAAAATTATTACTCTAGTTTGTTCCATCATCTTTACACAGGTCTGTCAAATTATGGCCGCATTAACTATGGTTGCGCGATGGTTCAGTCCGTCTCCCATCTGTAGTTCGGCGAACGCCGCATCTAGAGTCTGAACCGCCCTACAAATACAAGATTTGTCACGCCTTCACCGCGCACCAACGCCCTGCATCGACATTGGCTTCGGCACCAGGCCAAATCTCTTTAATTAAATTATTTTTGCATAAAGCAATTATGCAAGGATTATATGTATATTATTATTATTATTTCCTGGACTGCACTGTTTTATGTGTGCAGGTAGTCGATTTTCACTGCGCGGTCACTACTCCGGAGTGCCGAACTCCTTGCTCGGACACCTCGGCCTTGGGGGTTGGGACTTCGGCCATGCCGAGGACTGCGAACCTTGTCGGATCTGTCACAGATCAATGGGCATCTTCGTCCCGCCACAAGCCCGAATCGTGTCATCAACACCGAGCACATTAACCAGCTAAGTTGCTTTCATGCTCAAAGACTTTCTGTTTCAAATTTTGTTCGGTTCGACCAAGCATTATACTTTTTTGGCAAAAAGTTGTTTGTGACAAAATTCCTTGTCAAAACTTTGTTTGTGACACACAAATTCAAATACCCCATTTATTTGGGGGCTTCCTTCATGAAGCCCTTCCTCTTGCATATGATTATACTCGTACGGCTTCGTTCCTTGTTCATGTATTACGCCACAATATGCACCATATTGACCTAAGTTTCCGCAAGCTGGGTTGCCTGGCTCATGTGCTTACCCCTACGTTCCCGATTGTTCGGCTAGGGAGTAAAGGGAGCACCTCTGTGATTGTCATGACCGGGTTATCCGAGCTCGGACCTCAGACTGGGTGAAGCCGAAAGCTAGTGCTCTTATTGTTTTCAATCATGGTTGGCACACAACAAAACTCATGAGTACAAAAAATCGATTGCACAAGTCTTATAATAACAATGAGCAACCGAAGATGCTTCTTACACTTTGTTAGTAATATAGCATAAGTTCCCTGAGCGCGCTTTGTCTGTTACAACCTTATGGCCTAATTGCCTGGTTATCGGAAGCACCGTCGATATTCTCGACAACTGGAGTACATAACACTTTTTGGTCCTTGACTGAAGAGGGAGAAGCCAACGATCAGTTAAGACGCGTATAAAGTTCGGGTGCACACAGATATGATATAAGTACTTCGGTACACACAATCATTATAACATAAAATTCTTTTACCCAAGTCACTTGGGGGCTCTTAAAATTTATATGAGCTATTTTCCCAGCTTATGGCACTTTTAAACTATTTGTGTGTTTCCCGCATAAGTCTCGCAGTGCAACACCGGACACCTTTAGAGATTCGGCAAAAACATTATCAGATATTGCTATATATGCATCGGTTTTGAATTGTGTCTTTGGTCAATAGTTGGGTTGCCCGGCTCCTGTGTTTACCTCCTATGTTCCTCTTTGTTCGGCTAGGTGTGCAAAGGGAGAACCACTGCGATTGTGCTTCCGGCTCGCATGGTTAAGCACCTCAGTGGAGAAAGCCGAAAACTGACTGCCACAATAAGCGTAAACCGGTCAGTGATCCGATGATTATGTTAAATGATGGGCCGTTCATAACATTGGCCGAAGTGTTTACGGCTTGACCTCGGCTATCGCCGAACACTAACCGGGGGCTTGTAGCTAGCTTCCCCAATTTAAAGCTCATATGACTAAGTGAAAGTTATAAAGCCCGCATATCTGATTGCCTCGTTTTCGACATTGTTATTGCGGAAACACCCTGCGTAGTATCTACAAAGGGGTAGAAGCCTACGATGGGCCACATTCAACTAATAAATGGTCGCAACAGAGTCAAAATAAACATATCATCAGCCTTTGTATTTAATATACAAGGTCCGCCTTCCGTAATCATCGTTATAAAGCCATAAATATGCATCAATTTGACTTAAGATTTATTGCCAAGCTAGGTTGCCTGGCTCCTGTGCTTACCCCTACGTTCCCGATTGTTCGGCTAGGCGGTAAAGGGAGCACCTCTATGATTGTTACTACCGGGTCATCCGAGTTAGTACCTCAGACTAGGTGAAGCTGAAAGCTTGCAATCTTAAAGGATCACATTGGTCGGCAACGACGGAAGTGAAAATTTTGGTTCATTAGTACCATAGAATTCGGGAACTTTCCCCAAACTAAATCCTCAATATTTTTCTCCCACATTGATCGGAGGTGAGGTTTCATGATCATGATAAGCATGACGACCCAAAGAAAGGAACAGATAGTGACTATTTTCTTTGGAAGATGTATCTTACGTTAAAAATTAATATAACATATCTCTCTTTGTACCTTTGTTTATAAAACCGTATGGCTGGATTGCCTTGTTTGTCGTAAATCTTTGCCCTCATAAAGGCTTTATAAAGTAGGACAAACACTCCTCGGCTGCTGGCCGAGGAGGTTCAAGCTGATGGTCGGTCAACAAAGTTTTGTACAATGCGGATCCGAGCATTAATGATGTAGAGTACTTGGATACATCACTACAAAAAAATACACTTCCGTGATGATACGTGTTTGTCACAGTAGGTCGCATTTTTTGTCATGCATGTACATCCATGACAAATTTATGACAGAATCAAGATAGTCATACCTCTGCTGTCGTAGAAGTGTTCCATGACATTACCAAAATTATCATCACGGAAGTGTCCACTTCCATGATGGTAAATCACGCGTCATAGAAGTGCTTTCGTCAAGGGTGACCGACATGTGGCATCCACCGTAACGGAACGCCGTTAAGCTATCGGGTCGGGTTTTGGATCCGATAACCCGTTAACAGCCCCGACCAATGGGGATTTTCCAGGTGTAAGGTCATCATTGGCTGGAGGAAACACGTGTCAGCTCATCATTGGGACAGATGTCATCCACTCATTGGACAGAAGGCGCCTATGATACGTCGACACGTGGCACGGCTGTCACGCAATATGTGATACTATCCTAAAGAGACTCGAAGGTCCCTCCAAGGATAGAACCGCATATTGAAACGCTTTTGCAAGGTGGATATCATTACATCAACATTACATAATAGATGGGGATACATACAAGAGGCATACAATGCCACCCGAATATAACATCATCTTACATAAGAGCACCATCCCACTACGGATGAAACACAAACAAAAACTCAAACGACATCCACCCTACTAGCCCAGGCTGCCGACCTGGAACCTATCCCCTGATCGAAGAAGAAGCAGAAGAAGAACTCCAAAACACGCAAACATCGCTCTCGCGTCATCATCATCGCACAACCTGTACTTGCAACTGTTGTTGTAGTAATCTGTGAGCGACGAGGACTCAGCAATCCCATTACCATGGGTATCAAGACTGGCAAAGCTTAAAGGGAAAGGAAGGGGTAAAGTGGTGAGGTTGCAGCAGCGACTAAGCATATATGGTGGCTAACATACGCAAATAAGAGCGAGAAGAGAGCAAACGGAATGATCGTGAAGCTAGCAATGATCAAGAAGTGGTCCTGAACTCCTACTTACGTCAAACATAACCCAAAACCGTGTTCACTTCTCGGACTCTGCGAAAAGAGACCATCACGGCTACACACACAGTTGATGCGTTTTAATTCGTATCTGGTGTCAAGTTATCTACAACCGGACATTAACAAATTCCCATCTGCCGCATAACCGCGGGCATGGCTTTCGAAAGTTTAAACCCTGCAGGGGTGTCCCAACTTAGCCCATGATAAGCTCTCGTGATCAACGAAGGATATACATTCTCCCAGGAAGACCCGATCAGACTCGGAATCCCAGTTTACAAGACATTTTGACAATGGTAAAACAAGACCAGCAAATCCGCCCGATGCGCCGCCATCCCGATAGGAGATGCACATATCTCGTTCTCGGGGCAGCACTGGATAGGTCAGCCTACGAGTAAAACCAGCCCTCGAGTTGCCCCGAGGTGGCCTGGCAGTCTGCCCGGTTCGGACCAACACTTAGACAAGCATTGGCCAGGGGGGGCTAAAACAAAGATGACCCTTGGGTTGGCCGACCCAAGGGAAGGGTATAGGTGGTGGTGAGGCAAATGGTAAAACCAGGGTTGGGCCTTGCTGGAGGAGTTTTATTCAAAGTGAACTGTCAAGGGGGTCCCATAAATCACCCAACCGCGTAAGGAACGCAAAATCCGGGAACATAACACCGGTATGACGGAAACTAGGGCGGAAAGAGTGGAACAAAGCACCAGGCATAAGGCCGAGTCTTCCACCCTTTACCATGTATATAGATGCATTAATAATATAAGAGATATTGTGATATCCCAACATAATCATGTCCACCATGGAGCAATCTTCAACTTTACCTGCAACTAGCAACACTATAAAAGGGCTGAGCAAAGCGGTAACATAGCCAAGCAATGGTTTGCTAGGAAGGGTGACAAATCTTAGAGGCTGGCATGGAAAATTGGGAGGCTTGAAGAGCAAGCGATAGGTAGCGCAGCAAAGCGATAGAACGAAGCAACTAGCATAGCAATGATAGTAGTGAGATCCAGGGTAGCGGTCATCTTGCAAGCATCAAAACAACATGCTACAGCACCCCAACATTAGAACAAAAGGCATGGACATGATGTACAGGTAAAGCATGACAAAACATGAACACTGAGCTATCTCCAGAAATCACTAGAACATGCTCAAAAAGACATGGCAAGATTGCAAATAATAATAGTTTCAGACTTTGCAGAAATAACATCAGGTTGCTATGTTTAGAGCCATCAAACAACATGTTACAGGAACTTATCATGGCAAAAAAAGGCATGGCATGAACCTACGAATTGCATAGAACAAAAGTCCCTTACTGACCATGAGCCAAAAAGGAACAGAAGATATGATGGCACCCATGTAAACATGGCAAATGCTATGACAGATTCAAACATGGCAGGAACAACAATAAGTAGGCAAGTTGGTGAGCTTGTACCACGCACTACAGAGCAATACATGGCATGACAAAGTGACCAACAGTAAGAATACATGTTTATGAAGCTAAGCATGGCAATAGAAAGTTCATAGGGTGCATGGATCACTAGCAAAACACATGGCAAAACTGAACTTAATGTTAACAGGCTGACAGCAACATTATTTAGCAATTTGAGAGCAAGATTACAACAAGCTACATCAAGCTATGAATGCAACCAGGGGCATGGATTAATAGACCATAACATGTATAACTAAACGTACTTAGTGAAGATCTCCAGATTATGTATAGAATGACTTGTAGCAGCAGGTTTACATAGCATCACGAAATAACAGATTCAGCCTAGCAAAACAGCAACAGCAAGTACCCTACTTATCAAGCTCGATGCACTCACTACAAGACTCACAAAAATACATGGTTTGCACCCCTGTAAAGATGGCATGATTTAGTACAAAACACATGTAGACATCTATCTCATAGGATGCACACACAAAATGCAACAAAAATGACAAATTAGCAACTTATGTTACTAGACAGCAGTTAACATCATATAGCACTCTTGCAACAATGATTAGGGAATCAAGATGGCCTCAAATAGAGATGGCACAATGGAATAAGATAAAGAGCATCTCATGATGAACATTTGGACATATCATGCGCATGAAATGGAGCTACGGACGCAGAGCTATGATGCGATGAACAGGGCAACTTTATGCAAACAATCTCAGGGACTGCAGATTTTCACCACCTCGAGAGGAAAAGTCAACGGCGGTGCGGTTCACGGGGATGGACGGCTCGCCGGAGAAGGGCGCCGGAGAAGGCAGGGTCGGCGCTGGCGAGGCAGATCTGGCCGGATCTCGCCGGATCCGGGCGCGGACTCCGAGGGACGGCACCGGGCAGCGAGCACCGGAGTCGGTCGACGGGGCGGCGCGTGGAGGCGACGGCCGGCGGGCGCGGAGGCGGCGGCGCTAGGCTCGGGATGGCGGCGAAGA
>NC_041391.1:177504980-177510604 GCF_002162155.2 Triticum dicoccoides
CGCCAGCGATTGCGGCGGCCGTTGCGGGATCCAGGTGGCGGCGCTGGGACTCGGGCGCGGTCGGGCCGCGGGTTCGGAGCGGGCCGGGGGGCCGCGGTCGGGCCGAGCAGGCCCGCGTGGTCGGCGGCGAAGTGGGCGTGGCCCGGGCTGAGGTGGCAACGCCCGAGTGGCTGAGGCGGCAGGGATGCTGACGTGGCAGCCAGCCGTTGGTCGGAGCGACGTGGAGGCTGGACATGTCCAGCGGCGCGAGGAAGAGGAAGGAGCTAGGGTTTGGACGAAAATTTCGGGGGAGGGGACTATTTTATAGGTAGAGGGAGCTAGGAGAGTCCAAATGGAGTGTGGTTTTCTCCCACACGATCATGATCGAACGACCGAGAGCATGGAGGGGGTTAGGATGGGTTATTGGGACATTTGAAGGGGTGTTGGGCTGCACACAAAAGAGGCCTTTACGGGTTATCCGGTTAACGCTTGGAGTATCAAACGGACTCTGAATGGCACGAAACTTGACAGGCGATCTACCGGTGCTATACCAAGGCCACTTGGAAAACCTTGGTCCATTCCGAGAATGTTAAACACCCGCTCACGAAAAGAGACAAGAAGGGGACGCCGGAGGACATAGGAGTGCCGGATTGCAAAATGGACAACGGGGAAAATGCTCGGATGCATGAAACGAACACGTATGCAAAATGAGATGCACATAATGACATGACAAAATGCAACACGCAAGCAAATGACATGGCAACGCCGATGAATATCTGGCGGACACCTGGCGCATCGAATCCGGGGCGTTACAACACTCCTCCACTAACAAGAGATCTCGTCCCGAGATCTTAGGACCGAGACGGAAGCGAAAAGGGATGAGGTGAAACAAGAACTCAAGAGAAGAAGCTTGTTGTGAAAATCAACAACGAACGAATAAGCTTGTTGTGCTCTTATAGGTAACATCTCAAGATCATAAGGTGATAACCGGCCACAAACGGAAATTATTGGATAGCTGAGAAGAACGAAGAAACGCAAAACTCCACTTCAAAATAATACAGAGAATTTTTGCACTTCAAGATGCGAGAAGAAAAGCTACTTGAACTCCGCCGACAAAATCTTGATGAACACTTGAAGAATGAACTAAATTATGAAGAACCACCATGAAAAACACCAGTGACAAAAGGATGGTGAGATAGAACGAAGGATGAAAGAATAAGATTAAAACTTGCGGTGACTTAGATGGAGGTTCCGACGAAATGGCCGAGGGAATTTGAGCTCCAGAAAAGAAAAGATGAAAACACTTGGAACTAGAATTTATTCATCAAGAACAAACTCCGAAGGAAAGGATTAATCACTTGGATAAAATAAGAATAAGATTTATTGTATGCTTGTCCTTCATCAAAACAAAATCATGACAAGCAATGGATTTTTCATACTACTTATTCTTCTTGAAAAGGATTAAGGGGTATAGCATAAAACTTGAGAAAGTCTTCATGAACCACCGGTAGGATCGAAGAGAATGAAAGGATTAATATGATGACAAAGGAAAAGAATCAGAATGAACCACCATAAGAACTCGAAAATGACTGATGAAAGAGACGTAATCACCGAGAAGAATTAGAAGAACCAATATGTTTGATGGGATTTAGATGCAAGAGAACGGGAAGAACTCGATCTGATTAAAAAAACACTTGAATGAAGCACCGGGATAATTGGACAACGGTAGCTGAAATGTGAGGACGAAGAATTCTTCTGGAACGATGGCCTCCAGTGAAAAGAAATGGAAAAACAACTCCTGACATACTCCAGATGGGTGAAAAGAATTGCACGACTGGAAACAATTTGATAGGATAACATCAATCTAGCACCGTGAATCTTAGGGAGAATGGACAAGATTTATAGGAAAAACTCTTCTTCGTTCTTCAAATGACGACGGAAAACACCACCAAAATTACTGAGATCCTCCGGGAGAATGAAAAGCGAAGAGGTTGAGCCAACAATGAAAATGATTTGAAATCAATCTTGGAAAAGCATCTGACTGATGAAATTCATACTTACGTCATACTTCGAAAAGAATTTGGGAATAGCTCCGGAATAATTAGAAGAGTCAGGTAAGATTCTGGGAAAAGACCTGTGGGTTAGGGCCCACTGAAGAGAAAAACACCGTTGAAAAGGATTGTTGAAGATATAGATGTAGCACCGGAACAATTGAAATATTTGAATGAGGTGACAACCTTGAATTAATTCGAACACAGACGAATCTCTTGAGATGTCTTCCGAACTCCTGAATGATTGAATGGCAAGAGGCAAACGAGCAAGGAGAACACTTTAACCAAATAAAAGAATGTGATCAAACCGAAAAACTTGAATTGAGTGCACCGGAAAAAGAAAGGGATGAAGAATGTCAACCAAAAGAGAATTCACCGATTGAAATAATTGAGGGAAGACTGAAGAAGCTCTGCATGAATGAAATTGATGCTCGAAACAAACTCAGACTCCAGGAAGAAAAGGGTGGGAGGGCGGGAAAACAAAGGAAACTTGGAAGGGGGAACCAACGAATAACTTGAAGAGAAAGCACCGGTTGAAATCATTGAGGAAAGTAGGCAAAGACTTCGCACGAGTAGGATGGATACTCGATTATGGACTCCGGCTCCAAGGAGAAAAAGGGTGGGCGGGTGGGAAAATAAAACAACTGAGGATTGAACTTGGCAAAGATGAAGAGGTTCAAGTCAACTTGATGAGAAATGCACCGGATGAAAAGAGCAGAGAACCAACGATCGAAAAACCAACTGCATGATCCTAATGAAAAAAATTTAGGGGAAGAGGAGTAATTCAAAACACCTACGTCAAGATTCCTGACGAGAGCGACGAAGGGGCTGAGGAGTAAAAAGAATTCCTACTCTCTGATATAACTAGACTCTGAAATCAGTTTTATTCTAGACTCAACAATGGCCAAACTACACGATCAATGAAGGGGGGCTCCTAAGGTCGGTCGAGGTTCTGATACCAACTTGTCACGCACAATATGCGATACTATCCTAAAGAGACTCGAAGGTCCCCCCAAGGATAGAACCGTATATTGAAACGCTTTTGCAAGGTGGATATCATTACATCAACATTACATAATAGATGGGGATACATACAAGAGGCATACAATGCCACCCGAATACAACATCATCTTACATAAGAGCACCATTCGACTACGGATGAAACACAAACAGAAACTCAAACGACATCCACCCTGCTAGCCCAGGCTGCCGACCTGGAACCTAACCCCTGATCATAGAAGAAGCAGAAGAAGAACTCCAAAACACGCAAACATCGCTCTCGCGTCATGATCATCGCACAACCTATACCTGCAACTGTTGTTGTAGTAATCTGTGAGCCATGAGGACTCATCAATCCCATTACCATGGGTATCAAGACTAGCAAAGCTTAAAGGGAAAGGAAGGGGTAAAGTGGTGAGGTTGCAGCAGCGACTAAGCATATATGGTGGCTAACATACACAAATAAGAGCGAGAAGAGAGCAAACAGAACGGTCATGAAGCTAGCAATGATCAAGAAGTGATCCTGAACTCCTACTTACGTCAAGCATAACCCGAAACCGTGTTCACTTCTCGGAATTCGTTGAAAAGAGACCATCACGGCTACATACACGGTTGATGCGTTTTAATTCGTATCTGGTGTCAAGTTATCTACAACCGGACATTAACAAATTCCCATCTGCCGCATAACCGCGGGCACGGCTTTCGAAAGTTTAAACCCTACAGGGGTGTCCCAACTTAGCCCATGATAAGCTCTCGCGATCAACGAAGGATATACCTTCTCCCAGGAAGACCCGATCAGACTCGGAATCTCGGTTTACAAGACATTTCGACAATGGTAAAACAAGACCAGCAAAGCCACCGGATGCGCCGACATCCCGATAGGAGCTGCACATATCTCGTTCTCAGGGCAGCACCGGATAGGTTAGCCTACGAGTAAAACCAGCCCTCGAGTTGCCCCGAGGTGGCCCCGCAGTCTGCCCGGTTCGGACCAACACTTAGACAAGCATTGGCCCGGGGGGGCTAAAATAAAGATGACCCTTGGGTTGGCCGACCCAAGGGAAGGGTATAGGTGGTGGTGAGGCAAATGGTAAAACCAAGGTTGGGCCTTGCTGGAGGATTTTTATTCAAAGTGAACTGTCAAGGGGGTCCCATAAATCACCCAACTGCGTAAGGAACGCAAAATTGGGAGGCTTGAAGAGCAAGCGATAGGTAGCGCAGCAAAGCGATAGAACGAAGCAACTAGCATAGCAATGGTAGTAGTGAGATCCAGGGTAGCGGTCATCTTGCAAGCATCAAAACAACATGCTACAGCACCCCAACATTAGAACAAAAGGCATGGACATGATGTACAGGTAAAGCATGACAAAACATGAACACTGAGCTATCTCCAAAAATCACTAGAAAATGCTCAAAAAGACATGGCAAGATTGCAAATAATAACAGTTTCAGACTTTGCAGCAAGAACATCAGGTTGCAATGTTTAGAGCCATCAAACAACATGTTACAGGAACTTATCATGGCAAACAAAGGAATGGCATGAACCTACTAATTGCATAGAAAAAAAGTCCCTTACTGACCATGATCCAAAAAGGAACAGAAGATATGATGGCACCCATGTAAACATGGCAAATGCTATGACAGATTCAAACATGGCAGGAACAACAATAAGTAGGCATGTTAGAGAGCAATACATGGCAAGACAAAGTGACCAACAGTAAGAATACATGTTTATGAAGCTAAGCATGGCAACCGCAAGTTCATAGGGTGCATGGATCACTAGCAAAACACATGGGAAAACTGAACTTAATGTTAACAGGCTGACAGCAACATTATTTAGCAATTTGAGAGCAAGATTACAACAAGATACAGCAAGCTATAAATGCAACCAAGGTCATGGATTGATAGACCATGACATGTATAACAAAACATCCTTAGTGTACATCTCCAGATTATGCATAGAATGACTTGTAGCAGAACGTTTACATAGCATCACAAAATAACAGATTCAGCCTAGCAAAATAGCAACATCAAGTACCCTACTTAACTAGCTCGATGCACTCACTACAAGACCCACACAAAAATTGATTGCCCCCTATACAGATGGCATGATGTAGTACAAAACACATGTAGACATCTATCTCATAGGACGCACACACAAAATGCAACAAAAATGACAAATCAGCCAGTTCTGTTACCAGACAGCAGTTAACATCATATAGCACTCTTGCAACGATGATTAGGGCATCAAGATGACCTCAAACAGAGATGGCACACAAAATAAAGAGCATCTCATGGTGAACAATTTGACATATCATGCACATGAAACCGAGCTACGGATGTAGAGTTATGATGCGATGAACAGGGCAACTTTATGCAAAAAATCTCAGGGACTGTAGATTTTCACCACCTCGAGGGGAAAGGTCAACGCCGGCGCGGTTCACGAGAAGGACGTCAGAGAAGGCAGGGGCGGCGCTGGTGAGGCAAATCCGGGGCAGATCCGGCTGGATCTCGCCGGATCCGGGCGCTGACTCCGAGGGGCGGCACCGGGCGGTGAGCACCGGAGTCGGTCGACGGGGCGGCGTGTGGAGGCGACGG
>NC_041391.1:177511055-177512411 GCF_002162155.2 Triticum dicoccoides
GCGCTGGGACTCGGGCGCGGTCGGGCCGCGGGAACGGAGCGGGCCGGGGGGGGCGCGGTCGGGCCGAGCGGGCCCGCGCGGTCGGCGGCAAAGTGGGGCGCGACCCGGGCTAAGGTGGCGACACCCGAGTGGCTGAGGCGGCGGGGAAGCTGACGTGGGGGCATGCCGTTGGTCAGAGCGACGTGGAGGCTGGACATGTCCGGCACGGATGGACATGTCCGGCGGCGCGAGGAAGAGGAAGGAGCTAGGGTTTGGACGAAAATTTCGGGGGAGGGGACTAATTTATTGGTAGAGGGAGCTAGGAGAGTCCAAATGGAGTGCGGTTTTCGCCCACACGATCATGATCGAACGATCGAGAGCATGGAGGGGGTTAGGATGGGTTATTGGGCCATTTGAAGAGTGTTGGGCTGCACACAAAAGAGGCCTTTACGGTTATCCGGTTAACCGTTGGAGTATCAAACAGACTCCGAATGGCACGAAACTTGATAGGAGGTCTACCGGTGCTATACCAAGGCCGCTTGGCAAACCTCGGTCCATTCCGAGAATGTTAAACACCCGCTCACGAAAAGAGACAAGAAGGGGACACCGGAGGACATAGGAGTGCCGGATTGCAAAACGGACAACGGGGAAAATGCTCGGATGCATGAAACGTACACGTATGCAAAATGAGATGCACATATGACATGACAAAATGCAACATGCAAGCAAATGACATGGCAACGCCGACGAATATCTGGCGGACACCTGGCGCATCGAATCCGGGGCATTACAACGGCCCATCAAGTTTAAATGGGCCGGCCCAACTAAAGGCCCACAAGATTTTGCAGACCATAATGGGCCGGCCCAGCTAAAGGCCCATGAGATTTTGCGGACCATAATGGGCTGGCCCATCTAAAGGCCCACAAGATTTCGCGGGCCATAATGGGCCGGCCCAGGTAAAGGCCCACAAGATTTTCACCACCTCGAGGGGAAAAGTAAACGGCGACGCGGTTCACGAGGATCGCCGGCTCACCGGAGAAGGACGCCGGAGAAGGCAGGGGCGGCGCTGGCGAGGCAGATCCGGGGCGGATCCGGCCGGATCTCGCCGGATCCGGGCGCGGACTCCGAGGGGTGGCACCGGGCGGCGAGCACCGGAGTCGGTCGACGGGGCGGCGCGTGGAGGCGACGGCCGGCGGGCGCGGGGGCGGCGGTGCTAGGCGCGGGATGATGGCGGAGAGGCGCGGGCGCTCAGGGCGGGGTGGCGCGCTGGGCACGAGGCGCGGCCGGGCGACGGCAGTCGCCGGCGCGGGGAGGCAAGGCGGCCGGCGGCGGGAGGCGAGGACGAGGTGGCGGAGGAAGAGGCACGCCGGCGGGTGG
>NC_041391.1:177513125-177531975 GCF_002162155.2 Triticum dicoccoides
GGTGCCGGCGATGGCGGCGGCCGTTGCGGGATCCAGGCGGCGGCGCTGGGACTCGTGCGCGGTCGGGCCGCGGGGACGGAGCGGGCCGGGGGGTCGTTGTCGGGCCGAGCGGGCCCGCGCGGTCGGCGGTGAAGTGGGGCGTGGCCCGGGCTGAGGTGGCGACGCCCGAGTGGCTGAGGCGGCGGGAAGCTGACGTGGCGGCCTGCCATTGGTCGGAGTGACAAGGAGGCTGGACATGTCCGGCGCGGATGGACATGTCCGGCAGCGCGATGAAGAGGAAGGAGCTAGGGTGTGGATGAAAATTTCGGGGGATGGGACTATTTTATAGGTAGAGGGAGCTAGGAGAGTCCAAATGGAGTGCGGTTTTCGCCCACACGATCATGATCGAACGACCGAGAGCATGGAGGGGGTTAGGATGGGTTATTGGGCCATTTGAAGGGGTGTTGGGCTGCACACAAAAGAGGCCTTTACGGTTATCCGGTTAACCGTTGGAGTATCAAACGGACTCCGAATGGCACGAAACTTGACAGGCGGTCTACTGGTGCTATACCAAGGCCGCTTGGCAAACCTTGGTCCATTCCGAGAATGTTAAACACCCTCTCACGAAAAGAGACAAGAAGGGGACGCCGGAGGACATAGGAGTGCCGGATTGCAAAACGGACAACGGGGAAAATGCTCGGATGCATGAAACGAACACGTATGCAAAATGAGATGCACATAATGACATGACAAAATGCAATACGCAAGCAAATGACATGGCAACGCCGACGAATATCTGGCGGACACCTGGTGCATCGATTCCGGGGCGTTACAACGGCCCATCAAGTTTAAATGGGCCGACCCAACTAAAGGCCCACAAGATTTTGCGGACCATAATGGGCCGGCCCAGCTAAAGGCCCTCGAGATTTTGCGGACCATAATGGGCTGGCCCAGCTAAAGGCCCACAAGATTTCATGGGCCATAATGGGTCGGCCCATGTAAAGTCCCACAAGATTTTTGTGTGCCATAATGGGTTGGCCCAGGTAAAGGCCCACAACATTCTTGCAGATCATAATGGGCCGGCCCGGCTAAAGGCCCACGAGATTTCGCCGACACTAATGGGCCGGCCCATCTATAGGACCACAAGATTTTGAGGACCCTAGTAGGCCGGCCCATTAACTGGCTCCCATGTTTTGGGCCAAATGTCGGCCCATATTTGATCCGGTCCATTAATGGCCTGCCATGTTTCGGACCTAATAATGGCCCATATGAGATCCGGCCCGTTAAAAGCCTCCCACGTTCTGGGCCAAATCACGGCCCAGATCAGGTCCGGCCCTTTAAGAGGCTTTGGCCTCAATTATGGCCCATATCAGATTCGGCCCGTTAGCTAAATGCGATGCTTTTGGGCCCACTTGCAAAAGGCCCATTTAGTAATTTGGCCTGATATTAGTTTCAGCCTGTTAAGGGCCCATTTAACATTTCGGCCCTATATTAATTTTGGCATGTTAAAAGTCGGGCATATAGTTGGGCCTAACTACGGCCCGCTTTGCATCCGGCCTACTCGCAGCCGATATCTGATTGGGCGAAACAAGGACCGAGACAATTTTGCCATGTTAAAAGCCCGTGATTTGATTCGCACAATCATGGGCCAGGGTCCATTTCGGGCTGCTGCCGGCCCGTGACTTGTTCGGCACATTTCAGGAACCTACTTCTCCGCCTCCTAAAAGCCCATTGAGTTTTCTTGCGAAAAGAGGGTCGGGGGTTACTCGGCCTATTAAAGGCCCGAATCTACTAGTGGGCCAGTTTGACGAGGCCCATGATGCGGATCATACATCGTGATTGCATGACGGCCCGATTATGTACCGTAATTTTACGGTTTGGCCGCTTTACTGCGAAGAAAGGATGTATATACAGTAAAATAACTGCAGCATCGTGAATAAGAAAAAACCTAGACTATACAATAAAGAAATTACGGCATATTAAATCCACTCGGCATCAAAGTTCACCACTATGATAATAAAGCACAAGCAGACAGCAATTACATACACTGGGCATCAAAGATCGCCACCAGTGCAAATAAACATGCCGACAAAATAATATACAAAACTGATAGCACTTAAATAGAGTTCAAGAAAGGTTAGCCCTGTTGGCGAGCTGCAGCGCAAGCACCTGAGAAAGATGATGAGACTGCGCTTGTTCAACACTTATATCTTCCTCACTCTGAAAGATAAACAAGCAGACAGATGACAGGTTTTGCACATAAAAGTAGCAGTGCTGATAATTCATCACATTTCTTACTGACGAATAAAGTGACACAGTTTAAAAATGCATTAACACAACATGGTATTGTCCAGGTCAAGACATGGCAGGAAATGACATTGTGAAGGAGTTGGCAGCTTCACGACACCACTGGATTACAGATCAAGAACTCATAAGTATCAATGGTTAGTGTGCTGTCAATTTATCCCATTTCAGATTGTTAAATAAAGAGACGGTTTAAATAATAGTAGAATGATATGACATTATTCATAGTTAAGACATTGCAGAATATGACATTGTGCTGTAGTGGGTAGGTTCACCACACCACTGGATTACGGATGAAGAACAGAAGCATACATGTAGTGCAAAAGAAGATCACTTGCTCTGTATAGTTTAATTTACATGGTATGAAGAAGGAACTTGGTTGTACAACTGAAAACTTAAATTGAGAAGGACAAACTTTTGTTTATGAACTACATAATAAACTTTAAACATGCAATTTGATGCAAACACCAAAAATAAATAGTTGTTGCAGTCATGCCTAACCAAATATACACAACAAAGTTTGAAGGATTGAGAAGGACAAACTTACATTACTGGTGAAGATAGGCTCTATAAAGCCCTTGTCCATGCTGATGGGGGGGGGATTCACGAAGTTTACCACAGAATCTTATTCATAAGCATTGCCTTTATTCTACATTTTGTTAAGAGTATATATAGATGTGATAATATACGAAAAATGGATAATATTTAAGATAAGATGAAGAGTGATGCTACATAACCAAGTAGCTATAAATGTATGTGCAGCAATACAGGCAAAAGGCATAGCCAAGAGCAATGCACAACTAAACTTCTTCAGTACCAACCTTATGGTAAGAGTAAATATAGATCTGATGTGTAGAAAATAGAGGGCAAAGGAAAATAAGCTGCAGAGTGATGGTACATGAACAACTACCTGTCAATATAAGTACACTGATAAAGGACAACATGTACTTACAAGAACAATGCAGAGCTAAAAAAATTCATTGGCATTGGATATATTCTACACTAATGTAACCATTCATACAGACCAGATAATTTGGAGCGAACAATTGATAAGCAAGCTATCATGCATATTGCTGTCACATAATGAACCACGTACGTATGCAAGTACAGTGATACAGGACAACAGGTACTAACAAGAGCAAAGCAGCGGGCAGCATATTTGCGATATCATGTCGTTCTTTTCAAACCGGAATTCTTCTTCAAGCAGATTTCCTGCAAAAAAGATCCATAAGGCACATGCGGAAAAGTAGAAGTTCAAATTGTCATGTGATTTCATAGACAGTACCTCATCCTGGGAACGAGACCAGTGCATAACAAGGTTTTTCCATTCAATGTCTTCTAAATTTAGCACTGCAGACTTCACCGGAAATTTGTTTATAGACTAGCCATCAAAGTGTGATTTCCTCAGGTAACATCGATACTGATGCAATGCTTCCTTGAAAAGCGCAAGCAAGTTTTGCTTATCATGACTATCCAGATTGACCCTCGCCTAGTTACAACAATGTAATGTAAATCGTTGATGTGTTCGATCAGCAGAAAACAGGAAAATAATAACCATGAATAATAGCACTTACACGTAAGTTGGACAGGAAGATGTGAAAATGGTGTTTGTCTTCACTATGATCTTCCCATGCTGGGAATATATGCATGTAGTCCCTAACAACATTGAAAGCATTGTCTTTTAAACTGGGAATAAATGGAATGGGGTTCCAATCTGCAGGAATTGGCCGTTTTTGCAATTGGGATAGGTCTTCGGCCGGTGGACTTGCTGTACTTTTTGCTGGAGTGCGATTTTTCTGTGGTACGGCTGGTGCTATGGCAAATGAAATCGGTATACCTTTTGCTCCAGTGCAGGTCCTGTGTGGTGGGGCTAGTGGTGTGGCCAGTGAAGTATGGGTACAGTCTGCTGGAGTTGGTCCTACGTTTTGGGTCACTGGTTGTACAACCAATATAAGTGGGGCAATGTCTGGTTTCTTTGACACCACCACGTTTTTCAAGGACTTTGCTGGTGCTCCTTCGGGTTCGGCAATCACCCTCTTCCTTTTTGATGTCTGATGCACAAGAACAACATTTGAGTGGAAAAATATGGTATGATGACAGATGGAATATGTATTGATAATGGATGGGCATGGCATCTCGAGTTATATGATGAGTAAACTAAGCAGATGGCGGTGCAAAAAAGTAGAAGAAATGCAAGACAACATATGCAAGATACACTCAATCAATAAAACCTTGCCAAATTAGAACAGGCACCTTGATGGTTGAACAGGACAGGCCATCTGCCTTTGACTCCTCGAGGTTAGAATAGTCATTACTTGCTGGAGTAAGTGGGGAGCGTATGAGTTTCATTGCTTCCAGAATAGCACTCAATGCCTTGGTGCCAATTTTGTAAGTCATTGCAGTGTTCCACAATATTCTTCTGATGCGCGGATTCTGATATTCACTGTAATTGCGAATAATATCTGAGAACCATGAAAACATAAATAGTTGTGAGATTATCTTTGTAATGCAGATGATATTCTAATATAGGGGCGCCCCTGTAAACACTTGTGTGCTATCACTGGATTCTGATGAGAGAGATCATGTGTGATGTAATATGGTGCGTGCATTTATATAATCTGGCACAAGTACACAAAAAAATAGGCTCCAGAAGTAAGGATAGCTGGCAGATGACAGGTCCATAATATACTGTGTAGAGAGTTTATTGCCAAACCATGATAACAAGCACACATCAACTAGGCAGATCATAGTGTAGATAACAGGGGTACACCATAACCACGATATATAAATCGGGAAAGTGGAACTGGCTTGAAAATACGGTGTTGTATTGCCGCTAGTAATTGAAAGCCTATCGATCACATACAGGCCAGCTCTATCAGCTGTTGACTGCAGATGTCCATGCGCCCCTTCCTGACAAGGAACATACTGTACATACTAAATACAAAATAAACAAAGAGGAACATGTTAAAGAACAGAAGAGGAAGCATATTCTTGAGGTTCCGCTTCATTGCATACAATGTTTGTTGCCCACTCATGATGAATCACAGCACCCAAAGAAATGCAATTCCATGCTGTCTCTCTATATGTGGCAATTTCGAAAAAGAGTCATTAGGATCATATTCTGAACAAGAGTCAACAGGTGGGGAGCGTATGAGTTTCATTGCATCCAGAATGGCACCCAATGCCTTGGTGCCAATTTTGTGAGTCATTGCAGTGTTTAGCTTCAAGAGTGGACTGCTGCTAGTGCGACACAAAGCAGCTACACAGATCATAGTGTAGATATAACGGGAAAACCTTAAGCATCAGAGTAAAATCAGCAAAGTGGAACTTGCTGGAATATATGTGCTAGTTTGCCGGTACGGCTAGAAAGGCTTCGGATATCAGCTCTCTTCAAGTGAAGGTGCGGTACTGTTAATATCAGTGTAACTCTCAAAGGCGACACAACTCCTCGCATTTCCTTGCTGTTCTTATAGGATTCAAGTGGGCAGGCCAATACAAATCCTATTCCTATGTTTACAAGATCCTACGAATCAAACAAGCTCAAAGTGTCCATCACAACCGACCGTATAGACCTCTACACTGCAAATGTCCCTGCTCATCTTCAGTACAAGGAACATACTGTACTACTATCAAACTCCCTCCATTCCAAAATATAAGTCTTGGTAGAGATTTCCACTATGGATCACATACAGATGTATCCAGATACATTTTAGAGTGTAGATTCACTCATTTTGCTCCATATGTAGTGCATGGTGGAATCTATACAAAGACTTGTATTTAGGAACAGAGAGAGTACATATTAAAGAAGAACGGAAGAGGAACATGGTAAAGAAGAGCAAGCAGGTTTTGGATAATAAAATGTTGGTTGGGCAGTGCCCACACATGATGAACCAGAGCGCATTAAGAATGCAACTCCCAGCTGTCGCTCGACCATTTCAGGTGGTTGGATGAAGATCCTACGTCTCCTAACCCATCTTCTTCCTCATCTCTGATTCTTCCCATACAGAACACCGCACGGGCTGCCGGCCGGACCAACGCCACCCACCGCCCATGTTCCTCCGCCACCCCCACCCCCGCCCCCGCCCCAACCCCCACCCGCGTCGAGTTTTCTTTGTTCGGCGAGGCCCCACAACCACCCGAGCCCCTTCGTTCGCACCGGCGAACTCCGGCGAGCTCTGAAAAATTTAGTCTATTGTGATTTAACTAGTGTGGAATATGAAAGGGGAAAACCATAAGCATTGGGAGTATAGTGTTGAGCATGCCATGGCAGATCTGAAGGTGCAAACCGGACAAAGGCAACTTCGCAACCAAGACAAGAAATGAGAGTAAAGCAGTGGCGATCTATTTTCTCGCTGCGATAAATAAGTTGAGCAGATACGAAAGAGTACCACCTTTGGTGCGACGCCGTGTACGCATCTGCTGAGAATTTGATGGTGCTGTGGTAGCGATGGCTGTCGGCGGCATGGAACCAGATCTAGGAGGGTAGACAGTGGCGGCGGGGTGCAGTGGACAAGACGGTCGTAGGAGCGGTGCCGGCAAGGTGGACGACGGTGGGGATGAAGCGAGAGGACGGGATGCAAGGATCCCGGTCCGAAGCTGTGGATGAGAGAGGTTGATCTTTTGTAATGGACGGCGGCGTCGGTGTATCAGCTCCGGCATGGTGGAGGAGGATGGCGGTGGATGGGGTGGCGGGCAGCGGAGGACAGAGGAGGGTGGGGTGGAGAGGGTGTTTTCGCGCCCACGGAGTACGAATGGGGAAAAGGGAGGTAGAGAGGAAGGGGAAACATGTATTCAGGGCGCTCTTGCCTCAAATGCGAGGAAATTTACAAACTTAGCCCCCGTTTCAAATTTCTACTACATCACAGCAACATTAGTCGGTTGGGGATAGGACAGTAATATCGCATACACCGAATATTTGCCGATGAGAGTTTGTTTTTGGCGCCCACCGTGTATATGAATATGAATCGGGGAGGGAGTCGATTTTGGCCGAGGACACATTGTGTTTTGGCGCCCACCGTGTATGAATCCGGGTGAGAGGCGGTTACGTCACATTTGGGTGAAATTACAAACCTACCCCTATCGAAACCTACAGAAATCCAGCAAATAGGCTTTGCATGGCAGGGATAGGCAGTAGTAATTTCCATCTTGCAGATTTTGGTTTTGGACGGTTACTGCGACTTTCCCTGCTTCGTTCAAATTTTGCACAGTGCATGTTTACGCTCGTGCCAACTCAATTCGAATCACGTTTGTATTCTATTTTTTCGGGCGGGATCCATTTTCAATTGGAATTACATTCTATATACATCATTTTTTATATATACTTTCAAAAGCACAACAAAGAATTCTACTCCTTTATATGTATAATATGATTTACAAATACAACGATCTCGACATCTTAAGGTTGAATTCAAAAAAACTTAACCAAATTATGTTCTACTAAAATGTATGGATCAGTAATATCTACATATTAAATAACATAGATGTGCGTGAATTCATATGAGTATGCATGTTTGATAGATCAATTTTGGTTCGAGTATGGATTACATGTATCATCATCTCGAATTCAAATATTTGAATCCCTTTTTTGCTTACTCCTTCCACGCCCATCTCTCTCGCATGCATGCTCCTTCAGGTAGCTATCACTCTCTTTTCTCCAGCTCACCCGCATGCTCACTTCATGTTTCTCCTATCCTCGCAAACATGGTCTCTCGACGTCTCTATTGAGAAGTGTCACACTCTCCCTATCATTATACATTACACGGTATTCATTATCTCTCACGTCTCTACTGTTCTCTGGTATCACTCGGTACCTAAGCTTTCTTTTTCAATGCCACACACACAGTCTCCACTCGTCTTTCACTTTGTCTTTCTCTCTATCGGATTCTCTCACACACCCTATATGTCTCTACATATGACTCATACCACTAAAATTACTCTCTCTCTCTCCTGTAGACACAACATTTGTTGCGGTCTCCTCTTCTTCTCCATCCTAGACTGACATTATTCATTTGTTCACCGATCAGACAACCCCGACTACCATCTCCTCTCTCTCTTTCTCTCACAAACACACACACACAACTCCTGCTTCCACTCCCCTTCCCGACTACCAGCTCTCTCTCACACACACACACACACACACACACACAAAACTCTCGATTTCGCACCCCGACTCGTATTTCTCTCACAAACATTTATCGACTAGCTAGCCTCTAGATAGGTTTATACACCCACACACTTGTGCTTCCACCATCGCATACATGTCTCTCTCCCTCTCCTTGTATCTATGTAGCTTTTTCTTCCCTTCTTGAGACACGCCCTCTCGATCGTGCACACACACACTATCGCCTCATTTTAAGCCGATACCTATCACACACACACACTCCTTGTGTCTTTGTCACACATGCACTCCGTCCTCCTCCACTCTCCCTCTCTCTCACACACACATGGGCTTTTTGCAACAAATAGCAAGATGCCCATGCGTTGCATGGAACATCAAGATGCATTTGTATGAGTAGTTTATCTTGTGGGGGAAAAGGATGAACGAGGGAAGGCCTTATTTGCAAATGTGGAGAGGGCTGTGGGTATCTTTTTGCAAAATTACCATAGTTTCCTTCCTATCCGTCAGATATAGATCGGACGGCCTATATTGTAGGATGGCAGGCACACGATCATCACCGACTATGCTTTTTTATAAGAGTAGGGATAAAATCAGAGTTGGTGATGATGGTGGGCCTGCCATGCTGCAATATAGGTCGTTTGATTTATATCTGACTGATAGGAAGGAAACTATGGCAATTTACCCGCACTCCTCTCCACATTTGCAGATAAGGCCTTCCCTCGTTCATCCTTTTCTCCCACAAGATCTTGATGTTCCGTGCAACACACGGGCATCTTGCTAGTAAGAGTAGAAATTAGACATATACCACTTCTAGAATCTTGAAACCAACAACATTCCTCCCTTATCTCATCAAAACCGCGAAAGGAATATATTTTGAGTGAAACATAACATATTTTTAGTGATATACGTATTTCAAAACTAGACATTTTTTCTATCAAATTGGTGAATATGTATTAATCTACTTTGATCGTGTGGCAACGCATTGGCACATTGCTAGTAGTTATTATAATTTTTTGGACACCAGACAAACGGTGGAGTACATATACGAAGAGAAGAGGCGCACGCACGCAGTCGGCCTCTCACTGTCTCGCACACATGAGTGTTACGTAAAGGCGACGTTAACAAATAAACCCTAAAACCCTAGGTGCACGATTGCTGCATTCGTGGGTACCGGGTACATGGTGGAGCACCTTTGTAGGAATAGTCAGCTCGCGTGATAATTTGATCTGTAGGAGTTGATGGTCGGGACCACAGGTGAACGACTTGGAGCGTGGTGGCTTGCCAGTTGCCACCTATCGAGTAGCCACGTTTAAAATATCATTTTTTAGCGGGGTTAAGGGTTCCGATTTTCAATGGCACGTTATAAGTAGTAAGTAGCTTTTAGAACGATTGGTATGGAGTGAAAATGGAATTCATAGTACTACGTACCTCCTTGGCGTATGGTTGTATGGGTTTATGTTGCGAGATGTTGAACCTGGTAGTTCTAGGGCAAATACTATGGTTTAGATTTAGATGCTGGTTTTCAATAATGAAAATCAGAAGGGGAAACCCTTCTTTGATTAAAAAAACTACTACCTCCATTCTGGTTTACTAGTCCCCATCGTACTTTGGTCAAAGTTTGTCCACGAATTTTACTTGTAAAATGTGAATGGAAAACGAGATTTTGTTATACCCAAACAAAAAAGGACTGGAGGGAGTGATTGCTCTAACACGGACGCGACATCTCATAGCGCAGGCATTGAACCGGCACGCTGGCCAAGAGGGTCGCACTCGCTGCAGGCCCGGCTGAGCATGCCTCCTCGCCGCGTGCAACCAGCTTAAGACTGCCCTGCCTACCTTCATTGAATCTGCGCGTGTGCCGGCAACACGTCCTTCCGCGAGCCGGCAGGCATTTTAGAACACAAAAAATGACTAAAATATAATTAATCTATGCATGGTCTTCACTTGTTGTGCTCGCACTGGTAGCAGGAACTAGTAGAGGTTTTTCTTTATTTATAACTCTCCTCACATTTTTTTTGGCTTTGAAGTGAATCATGGTTGTGGACAGATATCTGTGAACATGAGTTTGATGTGGAAGTTGAACTTGGAATGTCGGGCTTGCGCGTGAACTATACCATGTCCAATGCTTCGTCTGTTATTGTTTGGAAAGTAATTGTTGTTATTACATGACCCGAAAAAAACACTTTGTGCCACACCAGTAGATGCGCAGACATCACAACAGGCATGCTGACTGGATAAACATTTGAACCTAGCTACTATGAAGGAAATTTTGTATTGACAACAGTTTTAGATAGCAGGAGACGCCTAGCCTGCTCTGCCTCTGCTAGCTTATTTTTGGCTTCTTCCATCTCTTCTTTGGCTTGGGTGAAGAGAGCATCTGATTGCTCTCTTTGCTTCTTCAGGAACTCGGCTACATTCTCAAGGGCTGCTGCATGCTTTCTTTCAGCCTTTACTAATGCCACGAGGACACGAACAGCTGACGACTCCACCTGGCTTGTGTGTAATCCAACATCATCTGGGAATTTGCACCTTGTGTCTAATCCAGCATCATTAGGGAACTGGCACATTGTGTGTAATCTAGCCTCATTTTGGAATCATGATCTCGAGGTTGACCATACTTCCCTCCTCGCAGGAACTGCATCCTGACATGAAGTTACTTCTTTTTGAGATCAATACTCAGAGCAACCTAGACCCATTTAGTAGAAGCCAGATAAACAGAACTCAGAGAAGTGAATTCAAAAGGAAAAGATATATAAAAACAGACTATAAGGTGAGAACACCCACTTCCCACATCAAGATAAAAAAGAAAGCATTAGGACGATTAAGACTCTTCTTATTACATATTATAGAACACCACGCTTAAGAGAAACAGAAACTACAACATATACACATCGAAGAACACGAGGCTAAACGAAAGTAATTGAAAGGGTGTTACTTACCAAAGCTCGTTTTATAGGTTCGGTGTAGCTCCTCTTTAACTTGCCATGCTCCTTGAAGTTGTCCCGAATATCCTGTGTTTGGTCTTCATTGCTCCTCTGTATGTTCACACTCGTGGTTTTAAAATCTCAACATGGCAAGAAAAATATACTACTAGTAATACTCGCGCATCTTGTGGGCAACATTAAAGCACTCGTCTGCCATGTTAGAGCATCTCCAACAGAACCGCAATGTGCGGCACTTTAAAAAAGCGTTTACAGTGCTGAGATCGAGAAGTAGATACTAGAGAGTAGAGGATAGTTCTCAGCATAGATAGATAAAAAAAGATAATTCAACTACTCCTCGTTGTCCGACTCCTCGGTAATGTCCTCCTCCGATGTCTGACTGTAGGCGTGAAGATACCGATCGTCGTCAGATTCCTAGGGCGACGCTGCTCCTAGGCTCATGTTGAACTAAGCATCCGCTTTTCGCCTACACTTGTCCTCATGATAGGCGGCTCGCTCCGCCCTCCTCTTATCCCTCTCCGCCCTCCTTTGCACGTAGAACTCGCGCTCGTTGATGATGTCCTGGGGGAAGTGTTGGCACCACAGCGCCATGGCTTCCTCGTCCATCTCGGTGACGCCGAGATGGTGCTCCCGCCTCCGGTTGTCGCGATGATCCTCGTCGGTGCTAAGCCGCGGCAGAGGCGCGAGCTCCTGCGCCCGCTCCCACGTCGGCACGTTGGGGAAGTTCAATGTTCTATGAGGCCACCGGAGGCGCCACGCTGCTGCGTCGTACGTGCGGGCGGCCTCGTTGGCGGTGTCGAAATTGCCGAGGCCAAGGCGCATCCCGCGGAACTGGATCTCGGTGGAGAAGCCGCCGGAGGGGCGCGCGCGGACGCCGCGGTATCCCCAAGTTTCCCGGTGATGCTGCAGCATGGTGGCGCGGCGGCGGCGAGGTGAAAAAGAGCGGGGAGAGAGTGGTGGCGAGGCACAGAGCAGGGAGAGAGCGGTGGCAAGGCACAGAGCGGTGGGAGGGCGTTGGATTTTATAAAGCACGCCGGACACCGCGCGCCAAAACTATCCCGCGCGCGCGATCCTTTCCCGACGTCTCTGCTATCTCTATTCTCTTCTCTATTGTTATATTTATTTAATATTTAATATTTAATATTCATCTCTACTTCCCGTACTGTCTACTTTTTTTTCTCTATACTTTTTTTTCTTGCAATATAGGTCGTGCGATTTATATCTGACAGATAGGAAGGAAACAAATGGGAATTTTGCAAAAAGATACCCATACCCCTCTCCAAATTTGCAAATAAGGCCTTCCCTCGTTCGTCATTTTCTCCCACAAGATAAACTACTCATACAAATGCATCTTGATGCGTGCAACACATGGGCATCTTGCTAGTTCTAAAAACCTTTCCATCATTTGCCACACTACTGGTTGCAGATGAAAAACCTACCCAAGCACAGTGAGATACAAGAGCGGCGCACAATTACAAGCTGATATTCTGTTGGACAATGGAGGCTATAACCAATTACTTTTATGGGAGCAATAGCACCCAGGAAATTTGAAGGGTAGGTATGAACAAAATTGGAACTGCACTTGTACTGCTAAGTGATTCAATACACACATTACCAATCGCGGAGGAGAATGATGGTCGCGGCGGCATCTGTGAGTCATGGTCAGCAACGGGAGTCAGTTCATTGTCCACGACGGTGGTACTTCTGCGCTTGGCGTCGGCTTCCGAGAAGCAGATCCGAGACCGTGGAAGACGATGCCGGGGAAGAGGCTCCGTGTACGACGACAATGGTGGACCGGCTCCAGTGCGGCGTACAAGGTCGTCGATGAGGCAGATGCACTGCGGTGGTCGAGTGCGCCGATGTAAAGGGGAGGAGCACGAAGGCTGCGGTGCCGTGGAGAAGTCTATTTTGCGGTGGGGATAGAAAATGGGGAGTATTCAGGTGTACTACTCTAGGTGCCGGGGTCGGGTTGGGTGGGTAGGGTGAACCAGAAGTTACGAAAACAGCCCCCTACCAAGCGTCATCCGTAGGCCTGTTCCGAAGGCTATGATGGTAACTTCCCACTGCTCGAATCAGGGTCGCGGGAGATTTTTCCGCCGACCTCAAAATTTTGTGACACTGGACTCCCCGTGTGGCGTGTTGAGTGATTTGGCTAAGCAACTAGCGAGCAGTAGTAGTAAACTCTGCATATTAGGTTTGACCGAAGTCAAACTTCCTAAAGTTTGACCAAGTTTATAGAAAAATATAAACATTTACCATAACAAATAAGTAGGATGTGAAAGTACATTCAATAGTGAATCTAATGGTATTTATTTGTTATTGTATATGTTAATATTTTTTGTTATAAGCTTTCTGAGAGTTTACAAAAATTGACTTTGACCAATGCTAATACGCGGAGTACACATTTGTTTTCTTAGTTTGTATTGAACTAATCATTTGTTGAAATTGTGAAATAAATATATTAGGCTATTGACTTCGAATGTAATGGTCTATACAATTCAATAGTTACAATCATTGTGGAATCCCAAGATGTATACAAGGTCTATAGTACTTTGCAACATGCTCAAACTCACATAATCCCAGTCAAATGAGAATCTAAATGCATTTCATAGTTATTACTTTGTAGGATGCAACAAAAACAACTATAACTCTACATCAGCCATTATAGAAGCAACATTTTGACATATCCTAATGTGTGAATGAAACGTGCAGAGAGATCTTTTGAAGATGGAGCGGATAGGGCGGGAAAGATTGTACGTATGTGGACGAGAGAGTACGAGACAAACCTAACGAGACAGACAGAGAGAGAGAGAGATAGAAAGAGAAAGAGAGAGGAAGAAGTTAGGTCTGTGAGAAAGATGGAGACATGTAATATATGTGAGATGCGTGTGCATCCGGATTCTGTATACGTGGAAGAAGAAGAGACAACATGTTTGATGAGAGAGCTGGAAAAACATGGACGAGAGGGGAAGGATCTCGTGGGTTGAGGGATTGACAATTTTGTGCGGGGGAGAGAGGGATTGGTAATTTTGTGCAAGAGAGAGAGAGAGAGTGGGGGAGGAGTCAGTTGGCCGTCATCACATCACCCTGCTTCCAAATGACCCCACATTCTCTAGCGCAGTGTGGTCGCCGTCTTCGATCTGCTTGATGCCCTCTTTGAAGATTGAGGTGTTGTGCATGTTGGGGTGCAAAGAAGCACAAGCGAGAGTGGTCGCCGTATAACCTTGGATGGGGATGAATTGTGTGCTCGGGGGAGTGTGTGTGTGTGTGTGTGTGTGTGTGTGTCAGATATTGAGAGAAAATAAACGTAATGAGAGAAATGGGTATTCAAGAAGAGATTGTGCGGGCCTTGAGGTGGGCAGGGGCCGGGTGAGGGTGTCAAAATGTGCGCGTTGATGCATGTGTTGCATGCGATCGTGTGAGGGACGGACGAATCGAGAGATATGGTTGTTGTGTTACGGATGCTCCTCTCTCTCTGTCTCTCTCTGCCTCTCTCTCTCTCTCTCTCTCACACACACACACACATACACACACACAAGTAAACTAGAAAATCGTTCTCTCATGTATACACAACGTATCGGCATCTGTCTATGTCTCACTCATGCATGATCATTTGCACATTCACACCTCTCTATGTATGTATCACACGCACACCGTCTCCACATTGCCCTTCCGCCACAACACACATATGGACACATACACACATTCTCTCTCAGTCATAGACACAAAATAAGTATTAAAAAAATGAGGGCGCACCTAAAACGTCCAAATCCAAATAAACACGAACTGGAGCTAAATTCAAATATATGGAAATATTGCAGCGTCAAGAACTTTCCCAGGAAAAAAAAGTTGAGTAATATTCGAGGATTGTTTTCACACAAACAAAAAGGTTCGATGGATGTCCTTCGAGCGCGACATGGTGACGCACCATTCGATCGACCGCGCGGTCGCGGTTCACGCGCTTGCACAGAATTCCGTATCATGGTTGTGGTACTAACTTAAAAAAACTAATAAAAGCGCTGCCTAAGTCTAATGTTTATGTGTACTAGTACGGTTTTCTTTTAAGTTTGACCAACCTAATATAAAACTAAAGTAAGCTCCCACACGCGCACTCATCAATATGCCGCCGCCGCCGTTGCGCATGCCGGCGCCCGCCTGCTCCGGCCAACAATTTCTCGCCCATCACCGCCGTGTCGCCGCCATCCCTGTGCCATGAAGCCGAAGGCTCGCTTGCTCATGTTGTCTGCAGTCCCTCCTCGACATGCCGTCGCGCTTCCAAGCACGCGAGCAGCTGGTGGAGCTGCGTCTATGCACACAGCATACGAAGAGGAGGACAAGCACGTGCTCCAGCACGCCGGCAAGGAGGAACTAGCGTGTCATTTTCGTCTCCGCCCACGCGGAGGAGGTGCGCATGGTGGCTATCGCGGCGGAAACCGGTCATGCGAACGTCGAGCCTGCAAACCGGGTGCGGACGCGGAATCTACCTTCGAGACCTTGAATGCCACGTGGATCCTGCAATCTGAAGGAGCAATTTGGGTCAGTCGACGCATGTGAGCCGTTTGATGCAACATGGATGGCTAGAAGGGCTTCTTCCACCTCTTCTGTTGTCTTCTTCCTTTGCTTCGTCGAACTTCTTTCACAAATCGACTGACCCAAATTATACTACTAGTACGAACGTATTAAGTACAGTAGGAACACGAAGATACGAGCAGTAGTACCAACTGCAAGAAGAATAGTAGTAAGACATAGTACTAGTACTACTGTACGTACTAAAGAGTTCAAATAACGAGAAAGAACATAAACATAGTTCTGCTGGGGCCTCAGCACAACACACCCTTGAAAATAAATTAAGAAACTAGTCTGCTTGACACTATAGTAGAACCAGCATGAGTGACGGCACTGCCACCTACTCGGAGTCCGAGTCCACGTCCTCGACTTCGTCCTCGTCCCTCTGCCTCTTCCTCTTCGTCGACGCTTATTTGCTTGAACCAGACACTGGGCTCTGCCTCTTCATCCAACCCTTGTAGATATTTAAACAAAGGTAGGCATCCATTGCTGCGTACAGGATGTGATCTTCATCTAATGTCTTCGACTCCCATGCATGATGAATCTCGTGATGAGGTTTCTTCAGTTTAGCGTACGAAGGATCAATCATGGCTGCTGCCAGGGTCAGCATTGAAGGTTGAGAGGAGGACACCAGGCTTGCCTTCTGGAGATCGAAGGGCTGTCCTACAACGAGACCTATCCGACACAGGACATCCCTGTCGTTCTTAAAGCCTACAGTAACGAATTTCACTCTTTTGTCCTTGAGGAAGTTCTTAAAATCCTGGCACTCAACGTCGGCATGGCATATGTGGTAGACCAAGCAAACGTTATGTACGCAAACCTGGATCACGGCGGGCTTCTTCCTCTCTTCGTCCTTTAGATTCTTCTCTCGTCCCAGGACTGTGGTGTACTCAACATCTAGCCCAGCGACCCACTCATTCGTTGAACTATTGAACATGCGTAGGAAGCGAGCAAGCCATGCTTTCACCGTTGCAGATCCACCTGTGTAGATGACGATGAACTGATCGCCGGTGATGGCTCTAACCTGGTACTCAGTGGCGACCATGGAGATTTGGGAGGACATGGATTTTGGAGGAGGGTTAGGAAAAGTTGAACTGTTGTACCCTGCAAAAACTGGGAGTGAACTAATGTGAAAGGACGGGACGACTGGGAGCAAACTGTTGTGAGGTAGAAGACGGGGACGAGTAGGGCGTGCGAACCGCGTGGGGTTGCTGGCTTGCCCGGTGGATAAACGGCTGCAAGCCGCCAAAGAGTTCTCGAGAACTATGCGGGACCCACTAGATGTCATGTCTACTAGACCCATATCGTAGGCCTGACAGTATAGCTTCTGCCTGTTCGCACGCCATGCTGGCGCATGGATGTAACTTCACTTAATTCCGTCAACCGTCCCGCCTCACACGACCTTAGCCTCCCTCATGCGGTCGCGCCCTTTGAGACTTTGACCGGCTATAAATGAGCAAATTTTTTTGCCTACTCCGCATGCATGATACTCCCTCTACTCCCGTCAACCGTTTGCAAAGTGTTTGACCAAATTTATACTTTTTTTGAACACCACCTTATATTAATTAACCAGCCACACCAGTACACTCATTCGATATAATATTCACCACACAGGGCGGTACGTTATTTACAAGAATACCATCTAATCTATTGTCAAAGCTATACTTAGCGATTAAGTGTGCCACCTTATTGGCCAAACGACTAATCTTTGAGAATTGAAGATTGTTGATCAACTTCGAGATGCTCAACGCTTTCATCTTCAGGTCACGCATAGCAGACCTGTCATAGTCTCCCGATGCAAGAGACGCTACCACAAAAGCGCAACCAGTCTCTAAAATTACAGGATTATGAAGAGAAACACCTATGTAGAGACCGGCAATGCAAGCCCTAAGCTCTGCTTCCTCCACGCTTTGACAGGCATCAATGAATTCCCACAACCAAATTTATACTAAAAATATCAATATCTACAATACTGATTATAATGAGTATAAGAACTACGTTTTATAATGAGTGTAAAAATATTGATTTGACATTGTAAATGTTGACATTGCGAATGCTGATTATAATGAGTACTACATTTTTCTATAAGTCTGGTGAAAGTCGAGGTACATTGACTTTAGAGAAAACTTAAATGCACAATGCAGACTAGTTCCTCCGTCTAGGTGCATGCCATGTCCTATCTTGTCATCACAACAAGGGTAGCTATTAGAGTACCACTACCTCCCTTCTAGTTTAAAGGGCTCGATTCAAATATTTCACCTACTCTTAGCAAGATAGTAGAGGCGGTGGAATAGTTTTTGAAGTCTGCAAAAGTACTCAACTAATGTTGTCGTTCTTCACAAAAAAATGTGTTTACCAATGCACGCATGAACACTAGTTACTCCAACCCCCCTCTCTTCTTTAATTCTTTGCCACATCAGCATGTTTGCTAGTCCCGTGTGCATGATACTAGCTAAGATACCACCATTATGGCCAGCCTTAATCATCGCACGCAATAATTTAGTGCACCTTGAAATATGAACATGTGTGGGGCGTGTATGTTTTTAATGACTTGAGACTATACCTAGCCCGGCATGCAAGATGACTTATTATGCACCGTTCCCCATGCCTGCCAAACTCTCCTTCTCCCTCCGGCGGTCCCACACTCCACCCTGTGTGAAAAAATTTGCATGCATGACTCTCCTTCCCCCACGCTCGTCCAATCCGTTGTGACGAGCAATATTTCCACCCCTTCGCTCCCCCGTAATTTACTCCAACAAATAGGCCCATGTAGCTTTTACTTAACTTCAGGTGCATTGCGTCACTGACATATGGGCCCAATAGGGGACTGGCCCACATGTTAGTGACGCAACTGGACCTGCAGTTAAGTCAGTGCAGCTTAGTCCATATCTTATGTAGGTGTGCCATTGCTCGCTATAAATACTGCGCCTCCCACGACATC